>NC_056619.1:22400776-22638754 GCF_018340385.1 Cyprinus carpio | reverse complement strand
TATACTTATCATTTTCATCTTGAGAATAATGGCCACAAAAATGGAATCGGTACATTTTAGGAGGATTCAAACCAGAATATCATAATGAGTTGAGGGTTGTCTTGGTAAACAGTGTAAGCAACAATTCAGAATACCTTAGCAACACCTTAGCAACCACTAAACCACCATAGCAACACACCCTGGTAAACCATACACAACTCCCAAAGCATTTGTGCACAATCCACAACCATTCTATATTCTTCTAAAAATCTACTTTGCTGTTTCTGTTACTAAATTCTAAGGCATGATGATTGGTTGTTTCTGGTTCTAGAATCGCTATGTGGTTGCTTAGGGTGTTTTGGCGTGGTTTGTACTATTGCAATGAGGTTGCTAGGGAACATTTTGATGGGTTTCTAGTGTTGCTGTGTAAGCTGCCAGGGTGGTCGCTATGTGGGAAAAACGAAAGACAATTGTCAGCCAAGGCATTGCTATAGTAGTTTATATATCTCTTTATTGCGGGTACTTGGTTCACTTAGAATTATAATTTTAATCTTGCAAACAATCAGAAACTCTCAAGCCCACATCTATAACAACCAATAATATCATAATGACTTGAGGGTTGACTTGGGTAACGGTTAAGCAACCCTAGCAAACACCTTAGCAACTACCAAAAACTCTCACTGCCTAGCAATGCCATGGTAACCACTCTTATCACTGAACCAACTCAGAACACCCTCGCAAACACCATGGTAACCATTCTGAAAACATTAGCAACCACCCACAAACCACATTAGCAACACTCCCCCAAACACACCCTAGCAACACCTTAGGACCACTATATAACAACACTATAGTCACACCCTGGTCACCACTCAATCCTGCAACGCCTTAGGAACCAGCAAAACACACCATAGCAACACCTGATAAACACTCTGAACACCGTAGAACCACCCACAACACATTAGCAACCACTCAAACAGACCCTAGCAACACCTTAGGAACCACTAAAAACACATTAGTAACACCCTGGTCACCACTCAATCCTCTCGAATTGTCTTCAGGAACAAGCAAACACAACCCTAGCAATGCCCGTAACTATAACCACTCCCTCCTGTAAAACAGGCCACTCAGAAACCACCCAAGCAACCGTTTGCTTACCACTTGTCACTCCTACAAACCCATCAGGACACCCTAACAACACCCTTAGCAAACCACCAGCAAGAACACCTTAGCAACACGCTCCTGGCAACCACCAAACAAACCCTAGCAATCGCCCTAGGTAACCAGTTCATCCTCGGTACCAGAACTCCCTAGCATTTGGACAGGCCAGTATCACTTATATTTTCTTCTAAAAATATATAAAAATCTACTTTAAAAATGTAGAAACAAGAACATTGGCATAAGTTGTTACTGATGTCCTTTGTCAAATCTAGAAGCTAATGGTTTTTGGACAATAACAGAGCAGCATTCACATGTCCTGAAATGAGAGAGACGCATTTAAATACAGGAAGTGGTGCTCTTGTCAACCCAGTTGCCATGAGCAGATTCCAGCTTGATTTTCCTAAGCCGCATTCTGTTGTCTGGAAGTGACTGATGGGGGATGGTTAATGATAAAAAAACATTTCCATACCTGGCCTTCGTGGCCTTTAGTGTTCACATAATGTTACGAAACTGGAACATCCTGGCCTGTCTGCTGCAATCACACAGTCTGCAGCTGAGGAGCTCACTGTATCTGGCAGAGCTGCGTCGGCCGTCGACATGCGGAAAAATATGGGCCACAAACACTGTCAGTGAACCCTTGCGGTAAAATCTTATGCTTCATCATAATGCCATAAAATGCCACACCATTGTGCATAGCCTAAGTAATATTTTTGTTAAGGCCTAAGCTTAACACAACAGACTGTTTGGATATAATCTGATACATTCGTGTTTTTTAACTGAATGGTATTTCTACAATAATGTCTATTCATACTTTTATAGTACTAATGCTTTTATGTTACAACTTTAGAAACATAGCACATGTCTGTGAGTCCTCAATACTCAATAGAGTACTTAGAAACAACAATAGTCGGAAGTCTCTATTAATGATTAACAGATGGAGAAAATGTGGTCAGACAAAAAGATTCTGATACTTAAGGCAAACTTATTAACAAATGAAATCCTGGTGGGATAATATAAAAAGTGATTGGGTCTCGGAATTTAATTATCATCCAAGCTAAACAAACATAAAATATAAATGAAAACATTGTTGTCAATGTTCCGATTGCAACTTTTTAAAAAAAAGTATTTATTTCGAGTCATAATCTAATCACTCTCATGTCATTCAAACTCAAACTGTGTGTGGTGTGTGTGTGGTGTGTGTCTGTGTTTTTCTGTTGGTCTGTAAAACACTCAGTTAGAAATTTTTGAAGATTTATTATATTTTTATATTATTATTATTTATTTTTGGTTATTAGAAATTTTAGAGATTTAGTTTTTTTTTTTTATATTATTAAAAAAAAACATTTTTATTTATGATTATTTTTAATTTTTTTGATTGGAAAAAAAAAAAAAACAACAAGCTTTACCGTTAAAAAAACTATATCGATAATTTGAAAAAAAAAAAAAAAAAACTAATTTTTCAGCTAACCCCACAAACTCCGTAAAAAAAAAAAAAAAAACAAAAACAACAAAAAAAAAACAAGCAAAATTACTAAAAACTACAATTTAAAATGAAAAAGAAAAATAAATTATACAAATATATTAATAAAAAACTACCATAGTATAATTGATGATACTGAAATAACACTAATTGCCATGTACATAAAAATAAAATGAATTAGTGGAATATTGTGAATTATGTTTTCGTATAGTGTTAAAATCATATAATAGCTTTGTGTAAATTATTATACGCTGATAATAGTCACTGCTTGAAAAGAAATACCCTACAGTTCAACACATGAAGTATTGAGCTTTGGGGAGAGAGCTAAATATCAATGAAATGAAAATTTAAAAAGTGAAATCGTCAAAACACATTAACTGTATCAAATTTAATTGGTGTCTCCCTATTATAAATTATTTATATCATCCCTTTGTTTTAATTTTTTAAATGTAATATTATATGATCATTTTTTATATATATTTAGTAGCGCGTCTCTGAAATATGAATTTTACATTTAAACTGTCAAAATGTGTTGTTTGACATTTGCTAAACCTATTGGTAGTGAATCCAAATGCAAAAAAGTGTGCATGCTAGAACACGCAGAGTTTACATACGAATGCACTAATGAAGATCATGATGTTAATTGATCTGCCTCATCAATTAGCTTTCTTTTCTTGAGTTGCTTCAAAAATGCAGATAACTTAGTAATCAATTAAAGGTATTCAAAAATAGGTTCAATGCAGCAAAATATGACGGTCAGAAAGCTGTGATAGAGACGAGGACGATCTTAAAGATCTGCTCTTTTTTTAGACGGTGCTTAAATGCCTTGCGTCGCTCCCAGATCCTGACAGCGCCAGAGCCCCCAGGGAAAGAGTTAATCAGCCAGGCAGCTTAATTGCACGTGACGTGTTGGAGTGTGTGACAGATGATGGAGATGGGGACGAAGAGGGCGGAATCTGGCCCTCGGAGCCCGAGACTTCTCACTTCTGTTAGGACCTCCAGAAGCACCTCACCGGTGAAGACTGAAGGTAGTAAATAACAGCTCGCCTCTAATTTCTCCGGACTTTATTTAAGGCATCTGCTGATGGAAGGAGAGCCCTCGTGCCTCACAGAGATCTGTCAAAATCAGCCAGCCTCAAAAAACTCTATCAGCAGGCCCCAAACTGCATTGCGTCGGCTCATTACATCACTCTTACAGAATACTGGCTGACCCCAAGGATTTCAACATTACAGGCAAATGACTAACTATACATGGAGAGAATAACAACCGTCCATAAAAAAAAAAACAAAACCCCTGTAATAATGCATTAATCTATCACACTGGTTCTCACACTGCTTTTTTGTGTCAGGATTCAATTTCACATTGTATTTCAAGTGACCGACTACCAAATTGTTTTATGGAATTTCAATGTTTTCATGATTTTGGTAGCCAATAATTTCAACTGCCCCGAAATGAGTGAACTTATATTTAAAGGGGGGTTTTAACTAAAACTAAAACAAACCATAAAAATAAATAAATGTAGTTGTTACTTGAAACAAGTAAATTAAATTAAAAAAATACAAAAAATAAATCTTTTTTATTTCAGCTTTTTTTTTTTTAATTAAACATTTGTTATTTTGAAATCTTAGTTGAACTTTAAGTGTAAGCTAAAACAAATCAATAAAATATGGATAAAAAAAATTACTATTTCAAAATTAAATGACAAATTGAAATTAAATTAAAATGACAAAAACACAGCACAAAACTAATATCAACTTACCTTAAAATTACAATGAAAACAAAAAATATAAAAATCAAAATATAAAAAATCAGTCACAAATATTAACCAAAAACTATTATCGAATCCCACGTAAAAAATATTGTCATTCTTCAACCTGTAAAAGGCTACGACAAAAACATGCTACAGTAAAAAACCTGTTAAGTGGTAAAAATTAATTTAATGTCAAGTATAAAATATCTAAAACTTCATAAACTAAAAACTATAAATAAAATGCTCTTTGTGCTGCTAATTAAAAAGAAAAAAAATTGTTGGATTTATGGTTTATTTTTAATTTACAGTTTTAAACTGCAAATTATGGTGGTTGTTTTGTAAGTATGTTTTCATTTGATTTATTTTTGCAGAATTAGTTTGGCAACCACAGCTTCCTTTCTTCTGTAAACACCGACCAGAATTGTTTTTACAGTGATACTAAAATAAAACTAATTTAAAAAGTAGTAAGTTTTCTATGGTTTTTGATGGACAGAAAGTCACATATCCAAATGCATCTTGTGGCCAAAATACCTCTTTTGAGTTTTTATTGCACGCCCAATCTTTGACGTCAACAGCAAAATGGAAAAGTATTTTTTTCCTTCTTTTTAAAAGTTGAAAGGCCTGTTTATTTTGCTATCCAGTTACACTCATGTATTTAAAGTCCTTCGTTTTCCCTCCTCCGGTCCAATTTTTTGAGTCTATCATAATTCTGATAAATGAGTAGATTTTCCTTTCCCATGAAAGCCGAGCTCTTTTGTTTGTTTTGATTGGAGAGTACCTACTAAAGATTAACATTAAATCAATAATTACCTCATTATTTTAGACTGGAAAAAAGTGTAATGCCTGTGTGGAATCATTTTAAAACAATGGCAAAGCTCTGAGTCGGGAGCACAAAGGTATATTTGTCTGATGAAACTGATTTACAGCCCTGTTGATAAAAATCTAACCACTTCCTGGAATGGTTTCAGATGTTTCGAGAAGCTTATGAGACAGCTGTCAAACAGATTAAAAAACGGCTGATTAAGCATTATCCGCCTTCACCAAAACATGGCAGGGACAATATTAGTCTAGAAATAGCAACAATGTGTGACTTTGAACGCAGTGTGCACTGCGTCTATCCATTGTCAGAAAGATGAGTTATGAAATTCAGCTGCTCAAGGAAACAGCCAGGTGGGAAAAACAAAAGTGCTTTTTGAAATTCTCTCGGGGGGCGTTAGCGTGATACATATTTGCTCTAGCATTCCTTCTGTTCTTAGGAATACTGCAGTTTAAATGCAATGACCGGTTGCATCAGTTCTAGTCAATGGCTCGTTACACTTCCGCTGTTTTATATCCGTGCAATAAAACCATCTGTTCATATCACAGAAGACATGTGTAACACGTTCCAGATTTCAGACGATGGGTTTTTCCTACTAAGATGACTCTTTGGAATGAAATTTGTATCCTGTTTGTCTTCAGGCCGCAGTATCGTATTTAGAACTCTTATAGAGCGGGACGGTGGTCAGTCACAATTGATCTGAGTCTGTTTTATAGAGCCCATGAAATCCAAATGGGAGGTTTGTGGTTTTAGTGCAGTCTGTTGGCTTGGAGGTCACTGATAATATGACAGTGGACATATAAGGGAGTATTTATTTGATCAAAAATACAAAAAAACTAACATTGTGAAATATTATTACAGTTTAAAGTAACTTTTCTATTTTAATATTTTATTGTTTTTCAGTTTTAATATTTGATCAAAGGAATAACTAAAAATAATACAACTAAAAATAATACAAAATAATTTGAATTATTTATATTTTCTATTATTATTTTTATTATTTTAGTTATTCCTTTGATGCAAGGCTGAATTTTCAGCATCATTACTCCAGTCTTCAGTGTCTCACGATCCTTCAAAAATTATTCTATTATGCTGATTTGCTGCTAAATTATTGTCAGTCATTGCTGGTGTTAATTATTATTATTAATAATAATAATAATAACAATAATAATAATAATATATATATAATAATATATATTTATATATATATATATATATATATATATATATATATAATATATATATATATATATATATATATATGCATTAATAATATTATGCAGTTCAAGTGATGCTGTTCGCAAGTGATTTCACGGCTCTTTAAATTCCATTTCTTTTCTGGAATGTGAATTTGAGGGAAAACAGGATGAAGAATTCTTACTAGAATTTTAATTGAAGATATGGAGTTTAAATGGAATGAAATTCAATGAAATTTGTTGAACTCCTGTAAGTGTGATTTTTAGTAATACATTTAATATTTCAGTATGAATTATATGTTATATATGTTTTTTCCATAAATGTTAATTATCAATAACTAGGGTTTGAAATACCTCCTAAAGAAATTTGTATTTGATTTATACTTTTAAACACTATTTTATTTAAAATATTTGTTTGTTGTCAGTTAGTGTTACAATTTTTAAAATATGTTTAAAATCACTTTTATATCACTTCCCAAAGAGTTTGATATAAATATGAATGTATTGATTATGTAACGTTTCAAGCAGATACCAATGATATAAATATTTATTTGTATAGACTAAAACTTTATATTGGAACAATGATGGACAATCTGTGGTGCTGAATGAAAATTTAAATCTGTTCTGTTGCTGTTTTAATTGTGATTTGTCACAAACATTTGAAATTCTTACTGTTATTGTTGAATTTCTCTGAAAGTCTTATTCCTGTCTTCCTGTGGGGCCTGTTTGATTCAAATTCACACTCATTCTGCAAAAGGATGCTGTTCCTGAATTGTTTCCAACCTTGTTAAAGAAGCATAGATTTTGAAGTAGGAGCCAAAAAGGAAATTCAAGATGATAACTTGATATTTTTGCGTGATCCGGTAGGATTTATTTGTATACGGATACACCCTCACGGATCAACGTGGGGACAGATCGATATGAAACGGAACTGATGGGCCTATCAAATAAAGCCTTCAGTGTAAAACTGATCCAGAACTGTGTCTGAGGCTCAAAATCACCCAGCTTTGGCTTAAATACCCTAGGTTTTTTTTCCTGCCAAGTTAATAAAAGGAGCTATGTCCCATCACTGCATATTTATGGGGAACATTTGCAGGGTACAGAGAGGGAGAATCAATTTCCCGCTCTCCCGTGATAATTTATGGCTTTTCTGAGGCTGCTCTAGCCGGGAAAATGACACGTCAGGTCTATCATATTTGGAGCAGCAGTAAACCTGCCAAAGTGTAATCTCTTCAAGGCTTCTGACCCTTCCAGCACCCCCTCCAACCAACCATCATTAATCAATGAGCCCTGGAATCGCTCCAGAATGTCAATATTATTATGACAGATTTTAATATTATTATGTCTGTCTTTAATAACACTTAATCTTCCAGTACATTGAGACATCCAGGCTGTCCAGGTGGAACTGGCTTTGGAACAACATATTGGACAAAAAAACGGCTTTAGACAGAGTTATAGCAAAACAAAAGATACATCAACACTGATATATCACATGCTTGAGGAGATGCATTGTGAAATCAGATGACTTTTTTTTTTTTTACGCTACATGAGCTACTTTATCAAAAAAGTAATGTGTGTAATTCTTCTTTTTATTGTGTTTAAAATGTGCAAGCGTTATATGATGTGTATAGTTCTAGACAGATTTTTGATTGACCATAAGTGATTAACGTTATTTTCTTTAATAAAGTAAATTTAATTTGTATTGCGCTTTTAATGTTTATGTTAATGTTTATAATAATTTTATATCTGCATGCCTTTTGGTTGCCTTTATCAAACTATAGTTTATATTTTGTAATGATCTAAAAAAAATCAAGCAGATTTTTTTGTCATGGAATAAAAAGGTAAAAAATAAATACTATATAAAAAACTTTTTATCTCACACTTCTGACTTTTATTCTTGCAATTGCGAGTTTATATCTCATGAATTCGGATAAAGTCAGAGTTGCGAGAAAAAAATCTGCATTCTTTTTATATCTTATAAATCTGAGTTTATTTTTCACAATTCTGAACTCAGAATTGCAAAAAAAAAAAAAAAAAAAAAAAAAAAAAAAAAAAAAAACTCATCTGAACTGAAATAATAAACCAGAATTGCAAGATTAAAAGTCAAAATTTTTGTTTTTTTATTTTTTATTTATGGCAAATAAAATAAATAAATAAATAAATAGCACCATATAAACTCTTGCGAGAAAAGAATTGAAGTGAGTGAAGTGACGTATATAATTTGTGCTCTGCATTTAACCCATCCAAAGTCCACACACACAGCAGTGAACACACACACCCAGAGCAGCCATTTATGCTGCGGCGCCCGGGGAGCAGTTGGGGATTCGGTGCCTTGCTCAAGGGCACCTCAGTCGTGGTATTGCCGGCCCGAGACTTGAACCCACAACCTTGTAGGGTTAGGAGTCAAACTCTCTAACCACTAGGCCACGACTTCCCCAGAAGAGAGAGGGGGGATGGGATCAGGAAAGGTCCGCAACCCGGGACTCGAACTCGGGACGCCCGTAGCGCAATGGCGCTACATGTTGGCGAGCTGCCCACAAGACTATCGGTGCCAACATTGTTGTGAGATATAAACTCAGAATTTTGTGTTTTGAGACTGGGAAATGTGAGGAAATTGCATATTTGTGAAAAATAAACTGCAAGAGAAAATAATTTTAGAAAGTTTTAGAAAGAAAGTTTTTTTAAGAATTGTGAGAAATAAAGTCCGAACTGCAAGAAGAAAAGTTAGAATTTTGAGATAAAAAGTCAGTTACCTTTTTCTTTTTTTTCTTTTTTCATGGCAGAAAAACAAATTGCATCATAAAAACTAAGCATCAGAAACAAGTTTGTAGGATATAAGCTTAGAATTTCAAGACACATACAGAATTCTGACTTTTCATTTCAAGATATAAACTAGCTACTTATGAGGAAAAAAAAAATCAGAATTAGGAAATATAAAATCAGAACTGTGAGATATATTTGATTATTGTGAGAAAGGAAGATTTGCTTCCATAGATTTGCTTTACATGAATCTACTGTATGCATGTGGGTAAACATATAACCATATAAACAATCAAGCTTATGAGATTTGATATATTTTATATATCGCTGTATGTGAGCATACTCACACACTTCGTTACAGTATAGTAATTGTAGGTTGGAGTTTTGGAATGTCATGTAATTTTTTACTTTTTTGCTACTTTTAAGGACTGACGGAATATTGTAACTTTTTCTTTCCATAAAGAGTAATAATTGTAACCGATTTAAAATGAGTAGCACTGTTATATTGTAATGCAGTAATTTTAAAAAGAATGTTGTCAAACACTGAGAGCAACAGTCATCTTCAGAATCTGATACTTCCAACGCCTTCAGATCTGACCTTGGGATGTATTTTTATCATGCCAAAAACTGTCTCCCCCAGCAACATGAAATGTGTCCGTCCAGATGGTTTTGTACAGCATCATCTTGCTAATTGCCTGTGATGCCATCAGAAAGATGTAGTCGACCTGACAGGCAGATGAAACGAGAAGAGAGTGAGACTGAGACATGATGGACCAAGAGAGCAGAGCGAGCAATAAGAGCCAGAACAACAGCGGCTTTATCTTCTTAATCATTAGCTCAGATGGCATCATGATCATGTTGCTGTCACTCCTCATCCTTTCTTTTATTTTTTTTAACACATTTCTTAGTTGTGACCAGACCAACCTTTCACAAGGCAGCAAAGCAAGAACCAGTGTTGCGGATCATTCATTTTTAATGTATCCGTTATGTATTATCAGGCCAGTTTCACACCACACACGAAAGCATTGTGTGTGTTTTAGTCATATTGAAAGGTCACAATACTGACATGGAAAGTTGCTTCACAGCAGAAGCATCTTTACAGAACTTTCTGTAAGTGTGACTTTTCTACATTTTTAGGTTTGGGTTCCATTATATGTAAATTAATTACAATTTAGATGTACAGTGAACGTGATTCCTCCTCATTTACATCTCATTTAAATGAAATGAGAAGGTAAAATAAAGGTAAATGAAATGCTCAGAGTAAATTAAAGTAATATATTTTTATTAAAAATGTTAAATTCTATATATTTTTTTTTACTTAATGAATTTTTTTTTGCTTTTTATTAATTTTTGTTTGATATTTTACAGTACCTTTGATGTTTTTATAAGTAGAACGTAAATGATTATTGCTGTCTTTGAAACTTATAATAGTATTATTTGTTTATAGTATTACTAATATATTTTTTGTTAATATTTTGAATTAGTTTTCATTTTTATATTTCATTTTCTTTTTAATTTTTAAGTTTTAGTCATTTTGTTATATGAATTTTGTCATTTTTATTAGGCTAATGAATAATTATTATATATATATATATTTTTTTTAATATATATGTATAGTTTCATTTAGTTTACCTTCAAGGAATTTTAATATTTCAACTTAAAATGAATGAAAATGAGAAACATTGCCTTGGCAAACAGGTAAATAAAATAAAATAAAATAAAATAAAATAAAATAAAATAAAATAAAATAATTTTCAGTTTAAGGGTTTTTTATGTTGTACTTATTTCAGTTAGTTTTTATTTTATTTCAAATAATTAAAAAAAATAGTTTTCATGTTTTTGGTTTTAGTGTACGATAACTCTGACAAACACTGAGATTTGCTACACTGAAAAATGTAATGAATTTCACCAAAAATCCAAAGAATGTGCAACATTTAAATTTAACCTGAAATGAAACATTAAATTAAACATGATTGTATTTCCTTGTCAAATACACTCTGATAATCGTTTTATTTCTAACTTTGTAAAATCCTTTATTTAGTCTAAATACTCTAAATTTAGCAAGTCTAATTAACCATTAGTCTGCCATCACATGGTCATGATCTCTTTTACCATCTTTGACCAAATGGTTGCGTTGCTATAAAGAACGAGCTTGAATACAGCCATAACTCCCCGCAGCTCCAGCAGTTATTTAAGGTAAAGAGACACACAATGGCACTGAGAACTGAGCTTCCTGGAAGGTTTGACGCGTGAAGAGACTCCCCGTCTCGTCTCTGCGGCTGAATTCAGCAGAAGATCCAACATATGACACAAGCGGCGGCGGCGGGCCGCGAGTGGCATGTGCTAAAGCGCATTATGGTTATTGCTGGAATAAAGGTCACATTGTTGCGTGTTATAAATGAGAGAGGACAGCTCCGGCAGTCATGCGGTGTCAAGTGTGAGTCGCAGTGAAGGAAAATCCCAGCAGATCTTTCAGGACATGCAGGACTTCTCTCATTCCTGCTGATTAGGACAAACTTCATCATCAGACGTGCATCTCGCTTCATCAGATAACGCTGGAGTGAAATGTGACACTGATGAACATGAATGCATGTTTAATCAACACGACATCAAAACTGACCCGGTTTGCCACCTTAATTTTATTCCAGAGAACTGAAAATGTCTTGTTGACTTTAAAAGATTTAGACTTTTGTTCATCCACATGTCTGATTGCTCACCTGGTTTGAATTACAAAGAAAGAGGAGTTTGTATATATAAACGCTGCTGAATTAATGTGGTTTATACAGTATTTAACAGTGCATCTACAATAACATAGATTGTGAGATTAAACGAAATGTTTCTGAAAAGCAGAAGGCAAAGGCTGTTTGAAAATGTTGCTTTGCTGGTCTTTGTGTAAAGTCAAGTGTTAAGTGTCTCAGTTAGTCATTATGAATAACCACCCTAGGATATAGATTGTAATTTCCTTTAGATGACATTTTGCAATGCATCAGTGTAACAAACGAATCAATTTCATGGTCACATAATGAATGGAACACTAAGCTTCATGTATTTGGTTTGTTCAAAAAACATTTACTTTGTCTGGAAAAAAAGAAACAAATAATTAATTATTAATAATCATTCATTATATGTAATAATAATATTAATACAATATATTCTTAAAATATATTAATATTAATTAATATTAATAATAAAAATAATACATTTGGAATATAATTTATGAATAATATTTATAATTTATTCATAAAGGTATTTATTATAATTATAATGTTTATAATAATAATGATGATGAAGTTTTTAAATGTGTTTTAGATTTAGAGACAGTAAACATTTATGGAGTATATATGTGTTTTCGAAACATTTGTTGTACAGTTAAAAAATAGATAATATTTTTTTTGTGTTCAACACATTTTTGCCACTAGTTATGTATATATTAGTACAATTAACATCTCAATAGATCAAGAAGCATGTGATTCCTTTTACATCTAAAAATTCAGTGAAATTATAATAATAAGCACTGAAATGTGATTATGAATTGCAGGGCTGTAACAAAAATTAAGGGCAGCTGAAATATGCTGCTTTGCCGGTCTTTGTGTTTGAGTGTCTCTATTAAGTAGTTTAGTAATTTTGAGTAATCGTCTTAGCATATACATACTGTAGCAATTGTTTTGATTGTTTAAATTAAACTCTTCTCCACCTCACATATGAGTAAGTCCTACTGTTGTGTGTGAATCAATGAAACACGTGTATATGGTATGTATGAAGGTCACGTAGCGGATAGACACTTACATATTAAAATATTGTCGTAAATATACTCTGAGAAAAGAAAAGGTTGACTTCAAAGAAGGGCTATGGTGGCACATGTCAAGCACCGTAGTACTTTTTGGGCTTGTATTGTTAGTGATTTTTTGATAATTATTTAGTAATGGCAGGAAGTATTATAGTTAAACTGTGCAGTCTGAAATCATTTCTCTCATCAGACTCGCATTGATTACATAAACTATAAGAGTTCATCTAAACATATGTGACAGACATTAGGGTGTGTTTTTATATGGAGAGGTGCATGTTGTGAAGGCAAAACTGTGTTTAAAAAAACTCTAACACCTGTATTGCTTATACTGGTTGTTAAGCATTGGAATAAGATTTTGTGCAATATGCATAACCAAATGCTGGAATAATGAGCCATCTGCATGTGTGGTCCCCTCCTCAGAGATGCCAAGAGCAGCACCATCTGTGATACAGCTACCAGCTGTTTTCTTTCTTATTACATGTTTATTAAAAGCCAGAGTTGTCCTCCTAAAAAAGGAGGGAGAAGAACTGTGAACATGGGTGGCAATCCACTCCATCACCTTTAAAAGGAAATGGCTGTCAGACTTTTTCCAACAGGGAGCAATGGATTTTCCAGTTGAAAAATTGTGATTTATGCTATTAGAAGATTACAGGAATAGTTCACACCAAAAATTAATACTCACCATTAGGCCCTCCAATATGCAGATGAGTTTGATTGTTCATCAGAACAGATTTGGAGAAATGTAGCATTACATTACTTGCTCACCATCACCAATGGAGCCTCTGCAGTGAATGGGTGCCGTCAGAATGAGAGTCCAAACAGCTGATAAAAACATCACAATAATCCACAAGTAATCCACACAACTCCAGTCCATCAGTTAATGTTTTGTGAAGTGAAAAACTGCATGTTTGTAAGAAACAAATCCATCAAGGCGATTTAAGTTTAAAACCATCACTTCTGACCAAAATCTGAGTCTTTATCCAAAATAATGCTTCCTCCAGTGAAAAAGTTCATCTGCTGTTGTTCTCTCACATCAAAATTAACCCACATATTTTGTTTAGAACTATTCTGCACTGTTTTCGCTAGTGAAAGGTGCTTGATCTGTGCATATTTTTCACCTGATTCAGACCAGATGACTTTTTCACTGGAGACAGTAATATTATGGATTGAGGACTTGTATTTTATTTCAGTTATTATTTCTTACAAAAACGCAGCTTTTGGCTTCACAAGATGTTAATTGATGGGCTGGAGTGGTGTGGATATTTTTATCAGCTGTTTGAACTCACATTTTCACGGCACCCATTCACTGCAGATGATCCATTGGTGAGCAAGCCATGCGATTCAAAATTTCTCCAAATCTGATGAAGAAACAAACTCATCTACATCTCGGATGGCCTGAGGGTGAGTGTATTTTCAGCAAATTTTCATTTTTAAGTGGATGAAAAAACAGATTGAGCAAGAGTGTTGTGACACATAACCGCAAAAATGGTTTTGTTAACTTTGTAAAAAACTTGTTTGGAAAAATCGTTATGTGGATTCTTTGACCCTTATCCTGATATGAAACATGTCCTTTTCTATGACTAAGGATGACTGTTAAGCACATAAGGTTATTTTAAGTCATAAATTATAGCAGATATTACAGTCAACATGAAATGATGTTTACTTCTGTATTGTGACACATAAATATTTATTGGCTCATGAGAAGCGTCTATATGACAGGCGGTTGAAAATTAAGAGAGATTCATTATGTCAGTCCAAAGAGGACAAGCAAGTTGCATTTCGATGAACATGAAGACAAACGTGTTTTCTTTAGAATAACGTGGCTCGATGACTCATTTAAAACAATTAGACAAATGTATTAACGAAGTAAATAGTGTCAGTTTTGTTCTCATGTCGACATTATGATTGTGGAGGCTGCTTTTAATTTATAGCTGTAAAGCTTTAAATGCTTAAGTTGTTCAGACATCTCGACTATTTTTGATACTGTAAGAAGATGCTGTTGATGCTTCGATGCTTGTGAGCTGTATGAAGTGACATTAGCACTGAAGTGTTTTATCACTGAACATGTTTTGTCATTGCATGTTGGAAGAAAAATTTAGCAGCCAAAGTGGAATGGACAGTTTTCACAAGCCATTTGGTGAAGAAAATCTTTTTTGAAGGGGGTGAATATTTTTGAATGTTTCACTTGATGCAAGTATAGTGTTGCAAATGCTCTTTAATCTTGAAGATGCACTTTATTTTTAGTTTTTTAATTATTCCAGAAGTCAAAGTGGATATTTTTCACAATTTGTTTCACATTTCATTGTAATTATGTATACATATATTGTCATAAAAATATTTATAATTTTTTAAAATTACATTTATGGGTTGCAAATGCTGTCTTATATTGCTGTTTTTTTTTTAATTTACTTCACTATTTATCATCATTAGCAGCTTTATACATATTGTGTTTTCACTTTCACTAATCATCATAGCATCTCATCTGATTCAAGCTGTTCAACATCGTGTTTCCTCAACAAGAAAATCTTTTGTCAATCATTAAAACTGCAATTAGCACACAGTAGTTTTGGGGAAGCTACATGTTTTATCATTTAAAATAGTTAAAGGGATACTCCACCCTAAAATTAACATTTTGTAATTAATCACTTACTCCGTGTCGTTCCAAACCCGCAAAAGCTTTGTTCATCTTCGGAACACGATTTAAGATATTTTGGATGAAAATCGGGAGGCTTGTAAAGTATATTTATATGTATTTTGGGACTGTCCCATTGACTGCCTAAATTACACTGTCAAGGTCCAGAAAAGTATGAAAGACATCATCAGAATAGTCCATCTGCCATCAGTGGTTCAACCGTAACGTTATGAAGTGATGAGAATACTTTTTGTACGCGAAGAAAACAAAAATAATGACTTTATTCATCAATTTGTGCATCCGCTGAACGCAAGCAGCGTACGCTCTTCTGTGTCAGCCATGCTGCACGGATTCGTTGTTTTCATTCAAATCAAAGCATAAATACACGTAGAAAACATATCCTTGTGTGGTGGCTGACACATTAGAGCGTACGCTGCTTGCGTTCAGTGGATGTTCTCCAAAATGGTGCTACAGTGATGCAGTTTTCATCCAAAGTATCTTAAATTGCATTCCGAAGATGAACAAAGCTTTTACAGGTTTGGAACGACAAGGGGGTAAATGATTAATGACAAAAATTTTCATTTTGGGGTGGAGTATCCCTTTAATCAACAGTCATGCTACTGATTAATGAAGTATTTTCTCAATGAATCTTAAGATCAAGACATCCTAAAGTGTCAAAGAGTCGTGAAAGTGAAACAATCTAGGACCTTTATACAGTGTGTCATTGAAAGGACTATAAATCTAACCCTCACAGATGCATTTTCATCTCTGTTAAATTGATGTATGCCATCTATTAATGGGTAAATAATTTTTTTTTTTAATTTGTTTTGTCTATAAATATATTGTTTCATATCCACATTACAAAGTTGCCAAACACAGTTTCATGTTGATTATAACAATATGTTCCTTTAAACGCAGCTGAGCTGCTATGACACTGAAAATTTGTATATTTGGAAATATCAATCAATATCAGTATATATCAATAGCACAATGAACTTAAAAAAAAAAAAAAAAACTCTTGAAAATAAACATTTTCTTAAAATAATTTTTAAGGTATTTTAATGTTTTATTTAATTTAATGTATTTTTTTTTTAATTTTGTTTACATTTTGTGCAATTTTTTTCCCGATATATTTGGCACAGAACAGTTCACTAATTTATTTAGTTAGCAGCATTAGCCATGTTGTTTTCACTGTTGTAGTCATCATAACATCTGACTCACATTTAGCTCAAATTTTCACCTCACAGTTTTCATGTTTCCACCAACAAAAGCCTATGAAAGACTATGAAAGTTTTAATTTGACATTTAATTTGTTTTATTATTTTGAAACATATTTGTAATCTGTTATTATTATTATTATTATTATTATTATTATTATTATTATTATTATCTAATTTTAATTTATTTATTACATTTTAACAATTTATTTCAATTTCGCACAATTATTCCCATTTTATATTTGGCACAGAACAGTTGACTGTTTCTTCCTAATCCTCATTAGCAGCATTAGACATGCTGTGTTTTCAGTATCGGACTATCACATTCAGCTCAAGTTTTCACATCACAGTTTCCATGTTTCCTCCAACAAGAGTTATCATTTGACTTTTTTTTTTTTTTTTTAAATGCATTTAATGCATTCACATTTTGCACAGTTAAAAAATGTAAATAAAAATAAATAAATATTTGACACAGAAAGGTTAAGGAATTTAATATTTGGCACAGAAAGTTTGAATATTTCTTCTGAATCCTGATTAGCAGCATTAGTCATGTTGTGCTTTCAGTCATCATTTTTGGTTCAGATTGTTCACCTCACCATTTTCACGTTTCCCCCAACAAGAGTACCTTTGAGATGTTTTGCTTCCAGCCAAAGCGTAAAACTGTAATCGGCATGCAATCGACTGAACACAAAGCGCCCCTCTTTGCGCAGCAAGTGTTCTGAACGCTCGCTGTCAGACCAGAACCCCTCTGATCCGGTTTGGCAGAACTGCAGACCACCCTCTGCAGCTGTCAACAAATTTCAAAAGCTCCGCGCTCGGACTCTGAAGTGGCACTGACACATTCCAGCTTTTGATGGACACAGAGGAGCAGTTCTGGAAACATCCATCAGCATTCGCATCTGCGCACGGAAGCTGACAGCTCAGGTCTGGACAGACAGTGACAAACCTGGCTTGGACGCGCTGTCGCTGCACACCACGGTCGTGCCGGGAAGGAAGTGACAGGTCGGGCTTGGGCCTTACCTTTCTGCATGGGGCGACACTCAAATGTGTGTGTGTCCACATTACAATAATACACAAACAAGCATCTATCATTCTCAGATGATGAGCAGTCAGATGACAAGAGCAGAACCCTGGTCTGAATGTCGTCTGTTTTCAATCATTTGACACTCCACACTTAGTCTTGCTCGGCCCGGATCATATTCGTTTTGTCAAAACACTGCAAGACAATGTCTTTACGTGACGGCAGTTCTGTTTTATTGTTTACAGTAAGTAGTTATTTTGTAGTTTATGTACTGCTCATGTTTTTATATTTTAAAGGGATAGTTCATCTGAAAAAAAAGTCAGTGATTATTTACTCACCTTTGTTAAGTTTTGAACCTGCATGACTTAATTTCTTCTGAAAAGGCAGACTATTTACATTGTTATATATTAGTTGCATTTAATTCAAAAATTGTTGTGAAATGTAAAATGAAGCTCTAGCATGATTTGTTTGCTGATGCCTTGGTTTGATATTTTGTATCTCTTGCATTGACATTCAGTGTGCTTTACGTGTTCAAATAATATTTTGAGGTCACTTTTTTGTGCAGTATGACTTTTGGTAAATCAGAAGGGTAATATGGAAAATATTCTTCCTTTAAACAGATTACTCAAAGATCACTCAGTCTTCCTCAAATGTGCTTCAGATGTGTGTCACTTCACACTATATCAAATTTTCCAGTTCTGTTTGCATAATGCCTAGTGCATGTCAGCCGTAGACCGAGACCGTGTGTGTGTGTGTGACATGGACATTTATCTTCTGAGCAGCGCTAATACCTTAATGCCGACTACAGACTGAACACAGCGGCGGTTGTGTTGGTGAACAGGCCGTCTGCGCGGCGCTCAGTATGTGTGCTTGTAGGAACAGCGTTGCATGTGTCAGTCCTCCCGTGGAGCCGTGTTGCTTAAGCACCATACTTTGAAATCAAGCATTAATAATTAAGTCATTTCACAAGGCTGCTTTAATGATACATTACATAAGAGGAAATAGGTCAAGTGCTAGTGTTGGAAACACCGCCAGCATGGATCCTTATTGAGGTGAAAAAATGCCTTATGTTGGGTCACAGTAACTACTTTGACTCAACCCCCCACCGGCAGGAAGTTAAATGATTAATATTAGCATTATTATTTCTCATAAGATAAACAATGGTAAATGAGGCTATCCTGAAGCACTTTGTTTTGTTGCAGATCTTGTTTATCATTTATCTATGGAAGCCTTTCCACAGAGGTAATTGAAAAGATTAGGTAAATAAAAAAGGTAATTAGGACTTTTTGTCTCGTAATTTTTACTTTTTATTCTTGCAATTCTGAGTTATATCTCTCAATGAAGATTTTAACTTGACAGAATTGCTTGTTTATATATCGCAATTGTGAGATATCAACTTGCAGTTCCGAGAAGAAAAGTCTAAACTGTGAAATGTTTCCCATGGTGGAAAAAAATGAGGAAAAAGTCAGAATTTTGAGTTATAGTTGTATCTCACGATTCTGACGATTTTTCTTAGAATTATGAGTTAAATAAAAACCAACATTTTATATATATATATAATTTATAGTTGCTGCTCCATGTTTTTGTGGAAACTGTGATACATTTTTTTTTTCCAGGAGACTTTCGTGAGCAGAAAGTTCAAAAGAAAAACATTTATTAGAAATAGAAATCTTTCATAACATTACGAATGTCTTTTGAACTTGTGTATAGGATTGAACAACATTAATTTTCTTTTTTTGAACTATTTATTGTTCTATTATTTATTTATTCTTTTATCTGATAAAGGTACATCACACATGTTTATTAGCCATTGTGCATGTAAAGGTACTGTCTTCAGCTGCAGTTTGTTTTGCTGAACTGAGCATGTCATCCGGTCAGAATAGAGTAGATACCATTCTGTTGATCTGTTTTTCTCTTCATCTCAAGGCAGGAAAATCTGTGATCATAGCCTCTGCTACTGGAAACACACGATTGTTCCCCTCAGCTAATTCAACATCCTGTGAAAACACACATCTTTACATACACAAACAATATGTTTGCATACGCACAGGAAAAGGTCACGTTCTCTGTTATGCAGCCTTGACAAGCGGAGGCCTATTAGTTCATCAGGAGGAGCAGTTACAGGTTTGAGTTTGATTTGTGCTGTTTCCTGCATTTCAGCAAATATTTGCTGCACTGGCTTTCTGCTACAGTATAAGGAACTGAAACATTCTATCTATCTGTCTTCCTTCCTCAAGTTGAAAACCACTTAAGGGAACCAAAATATAGAACGTGGCACAACATTTCTATCCTACATGTGGCAGCCGGGTGTTAATTATCGCGCACAAATATTGATTGCTCAGCTGAGATTCTCGATGAAAATATCAGGCAAAACACTCTGGTCTTGAAAGACTCGTCTTGAAAGGTTTCAAGCAGCACGGCTGCCTATTTAATTTCACTCGTGGTTCTTTTCCTCGTCTTTTAATTGGGTTATATGCATTAGATTTTCAAATTAAGCATCTGCTGTTAACAGTATGCATATGTTGTTGTTCTACTTTGAAAATTACAGCTCTCAAGACTTCAATCACCGCCTGTCCGTATCACATGAAATTTCAGCTTTGAATCAGAAGCAGGTTTGGAATCCCCAGGCCTTGACTCTTTCATCATGGGGAGTGCATTTTAATTAGCTCTCCTCGGCTCAGCGCAGAACTGACGATTTGCACCAGGGCTGCGGAACAAAACATTGAAAACCCCTGCCATGCAAATTAACACTGTGTCGCATTCATTGGCAACAGTTGCAAATATTTTGCTATGTCAGTCAGCTTCAAACTAAAACTTACAAGGGCTTTTTTTTTTTAGACTGCACAGTTAAGTTTACGTGTGTTAAGAAGGCTTGTATACTGATATGACCGGAACTATCTGCAGTGTCAATGCTTTGAGATTTCAGTGTTAGGATCTTACATTTGTTTGTTTGCATTAGTTATTACAAGCCTCTGCTCTTTCAATCTGTTCTTTATTTCACTTGTTTATTTCTAGGCTTAAGTTTATGTTTTTACTGGCTCAGGTCAAAGGAGACCTTTGTTTTTTTGTTTTTTTAGTTTATGTTTTTACTGGCTCAGGTCAAAGGAGACCTTTGTGAATTCATGTCTATAACTTGCTATCTGGTTGTTCAAACTTTCTGAATTCCTCATTGTTCAGTCATACTATCTATCATTCAGAGGAATCTATCTATGTATATATTTTTATTTCTATATATGTATTTTTTTTTCTATCTATCTATCTATCTATCTATCTCTATATATTATCATGTCTGTCTGTCTGTCTGTCTCTGTCTGTCTATCTATCTATCTATCTATCTATCTATCTATCTATCTATCTATCTATACATATTCTCATAATGTTTGTATGTATGTCTGTGTTTCTTTCTATCTATCTATCTATCTTTTTATCTTTTTATCTATCTATCTATCTATCTATCTATCTATCTATCTATCTATCTATCTATCTATCTATCTATCTATCTATCTATCTATCTATCTACTTTACATCATTCTATGTCTGTCTGTCTGTCTGTCTATCTATCTATCTATCTATCTATCTATCTATCTGTCCACTAGACCTATACACCTTCAAGAAAAAAGTTATTGTTAAATAATTAAATAATACAGTTTTAGGAATTTTAATTCTACTTCCTAACATTCAAGTTAATTCCCCTTTTTGGATCGTCAGTTCAAATCGAATTTGAATATGAAAGACAGTCTGAACCACACCTGTGGACTGTTAACCGATCTTAACGTCATACTGGCCTATTGGCATCGCATATGACAAAATACCCCTTAATACCCCAGCTTATAAACCATGTGCACTTTAGTGAAAGACACATAACGCTGGTCAAGAGATGGCTGGTGTATGTTGTAGGCAGTGTGCCAGCAGTAAAATACATGCAGGTAGAGCTATAGTGCCGTCACACGTGTGTGTGTGTGTGTTAGGGTTTATACACAGAGGGTGTTAAAAGCTGTCAGACAGGTATGGTCAGAGTGGAGGATCAACACTGATTGATCGGCGGAGTTCATGTCAAGTTCACGGGAGGTCTCTGCCATCATCGCTCGGTGACTGGCATCCGCTCATCAGCGCACGGAGAGGGAGAAAAGCGGGCTAGAAAACAGGAGGATCGAGTAACGTCACCACATAACAGATGAACAAAGGCAGCATCATCTCTCTGTATGACAGCGGGATCATTTATCACACAGCAATGGTGGGAGGGGGCGTGTGCGCTGAGGTCATCTGTAGTCTGTGAGTAATGGCCACTCATTTGTTTATCGGTGACCTCAATAATCAGAGCTGGTGAGAGGTCGGGACACAAATGGTGAGACACTGGAGAGCTTCAGAAAGGCGAACCATTCTGCTTCACCTTGTAGGACTACAGTTATGCTGTAATGAAGCTGTGCCGAACAATGTACCGTGCTGCTCATTGTGTGCCGCTCATTGTTGCTGTTACTATGACATCATAAAGGTTTTTCAGCTGAAAGATTTCAATGTTTCTATGGTTTTGGTTTAAATCAAATCACTTGTCTGAGCTTGTGTCATTATGCTGGATGAATTCGGGGAAATCGGGCCACTTTTTGACATTGAGATGAATGATGAGAAGGCATGAGATCATGCTACTATTCAGTTTTGATAAAATATAGGCCTTTTCAAAAACCAGACACAAAGAAAACATGGTATGTGTATTGCATGATATGTACTGAGTAATATAAATGAACACGTATTTAATATACTGTAGTGTAAAAACATACACAGTTGTGTTTTTTTCTTTGCACTTGCTTTTGAATGTGACACCATTTCTTTTTTAAATTATGTATTTATTTATTTGTTTATGTGACACCATTTCTTTTTTAAATTATGTATTTATTATATATAAAAAAACATGGAATGTACAGTACAGCCAAAAACACACTCTCTCTCTCTCTCTCTATATATATATATATTTATATACATTTTTTGGCTGTACTGTATATATATATATATATATATACTTTTCTTTGCACTTCCCTTCAGTGTTACTTTTAGTCTTTCATTCATTCATTCATTCATTCATTCATTCATTCATTAATGTAAAGGGTAGCCCGAAATAACATATAAAACATATATATATACATATATAATTTATGGATTTGTTAATTGTTTCATTAAACAATATATAAAAATTGTTTATGTAAATTTTTAATTTATGTGTTTTAAGTTGTGAAAAGTATTTTATCCACTATTTTTTCCTTTGCATTTTCATTCATTTATTCATTCATTTATTTACTGAAGCATTTCTGGGAAGTATCACCAAAAAGATATTTGAATTAATATATTAATAAACTTAATAATTAGTTATGTAACATGGACAGTCGTGAACAGTATTTTATTTGCCTTTTCCCTTTACCCTTCCTTTCACTTTCTACATTTAATTTATTTTCTATTTTACTACATTAGTGTTTAGGTTACATATATAACACGCTAATGTATTTAATTACAATAGCAATGGCAATAATTATGCCTAATTTCTAGCAGCTACTGAACATAATTACATACTGCATACTGTTGTTCCTTATTATTAGTACTCACAGACTACATATAAAATGGTCACTTAATATTTTTTCTTTGTTTTCACACAACAACTACCTTTTGTATTTAATGTTTTCATTTTTGGCGCTATGCCTTTATAAACATGTCTGGAAATACATTAGCCAACTGTATATACAGTACACAACAGTTATATCTATTAGCTACACATCGTTGCTACAGTAGGCCAACAACAATAGGCCTAATATTTAATTTCTAGAAGCTACTGCACATTCATTGCATACAAGTGGTTATTAACTACTACACTAAAGCATTTTTCTATAATAGTTTTCACACAAGGACTTTTTGTATATTTACACTTGAATTCTTGGCTCAGTGCCTTTATAAACATGTCTAAATACATGTATGTAATATACACAAAATAACATGTCATTGCTAATTGATGACAACAACGATCACGCTTCATGTTTAACAGCTACAGAATATAAGCTCTTTATTTACTTCTTACCAGGTATAACATTTTAAGTTTTGTCACTTTGCATTTTTTATGCCTATGCAGAGTCTTGCTTATGCATATAGACACGTTAATATAAGTAATTACCACAGCAATGGCAATTATATCTCACTTCTGGCAGCTACTAAAAATAATTACACATCGCATGCACTTTATTCATTATTACTCTGCACTGTGTCATTACACCGAAGCGTTCTTCATTTCTCGCGCTCAGTTGCCAGCATCTGTAAACTCCAGCCTGAAGCGGCAGAGAGACAGTATGAGGCTGGTCTTGTGGGCTGTCTCGTGTTTTCTCCTGCCTCTGTCTCTTTAATAAACTCGTGGTTATCTAGTGTAACAAATGTCTCGCTGCCATCATCAAGTCCAGAGGAGGAGGAGGAGGAGGAGGAGTTTTTAATGTTCAGTTTGTTCTATGGATCGATGTTTGCTGCTGGCATCACCGCGTGTGTGTATGTGTGTGTGTGTGTGATATACACTGTTTTTTTTCTGCCCTTTTCCCACTACGTTTCATACGAGACCAGGAGTCTAAGCGATTGACAGCGTTCGTCCTTTTGGCTTGGGAAACAAAAAAAGAAAAGAAGAAGAAGAAGAGACGGAAAGAAAAGCAATGCAAAACAGTCCGCCATAGATCTGTCTATCTAGGAAGGAGAGGTATATTATAAAGAGACACCTGATTTCTGGACAGCGTTTCTGAAATACTGGATTGTACGGAACTGATGTGAATTAGAGAGTCGCTATTGCGTGTGTATGGACTATATCAGAGCGCTTATACTGAATTTCACCTGGGCTCAATTTCACTGTACGTGAACTAAAGAGAGTTGAACATGCCAAGGAGGAAACAGCAGGCACCCAAAAGGGCTGCGGGTAAGATTCAACCTGACACCTATCATTTCACATTTATCCCGACATGAATATTGCTATTCATCCGCGTTTTCAGCTCACGAGCGTACGGGCTTGTATCCGAATGATCCTCTTTTTATCTTGTGAAACAGTATGATGAAAGTGATAGCGCTGTCTTAGAAAGAGGATGTGTTTTAATATCAGAGAACGATGCTTTGAGACGCTGCATGCGAAAGGATACGCTTCGGTTCCCGACAAAATCCGGCGAAAGTTTTAAACTTTCAGGTCCAACGAACTATTTCACGTTTAAATGAACGTAAACACACTTGTTTGAAACGTAAACAACGTTCGTTTTACCTCATCAAATGAACGGCGTGCTTGGAAATCGCAACGTTTTAGCATTATAAACGGACCGAGTAGTGAACCTTGTGTAACCCCTTTAACGTCTGTTATACGCTGCGAAAAAATCATGCTCTTAATCAATATTTTTGTCATGTTTACCTGTAATAAATATGTATATTCTCTAAACAAGACCAGTTTACGTCATATTTTCAAACAAGTCTCTTAAAACAAGTATTAAGTATGCCATTTTCAAGTAATTTGTCTCGTTTTAAAGATGTTTGTGTGTGTATGAGTATATAAACGAAGTGAATTAGAGTTTAAGCAAGGCTCACTTCTTGGCCTATTTGTATTAATTTACTGCTGTTGTCAGTGGCTGCTGTTCATATAATGAGGTAAAACGAACCATATTTTAATTTTAAACTAATGTGATTATATTTATTTACACATTAAATAGCTTTTTTTTTTTTTTTTGAGTTTAAAATACAGATTTTGTTGGGAAACGAAGCGTGGCGCGTTTCTGTTGCTAAATACACAGAGAGGAAAAACGGAGTGATTTTGGATAGATGTGGTGCTTTGGATCCGAATATCGGTTGAACTTACTATGAACCCATAATATCTCTTAGACAAACGGACACACACACAAACGGGGTGAATGCACGCAGACACGCGCGGGGGCGCGCGCTCAAGAGCGCGAAATATGCCAGAATAAAACCGTTTGGATCGTTTATTTACGTTTCAGTAGCATGATGAGGAGAGCTCTCTTATTTTGTTTAACTTGTTAACTGTATACCAATGTTGTCAAAACACTTTTCTGTTTCAAAGACTAGTGAACTAACTACCTAGACAACATTTTTGAGAGCATCACTTATATAATGACCGTGATTATGTCTAGACAAGAATAATCAAGAAGCATCTTTAGTTTACCTGAAACAATGAATGAAATACACGCATTTTGCTTGCCTTAATTGTACAACAGTGTTAGCAGTACACTTTCTTTCCCAGACTGTGTGTCAAATCCCAGTGATCTCCCTACTTAGCATGTGCATGTACTGAAGCATTCTGAATAATATTCATAAAACACCTATGGAGTCCAAAAAATGCTGTCTAGGTAGGAAACTCGCTAGGTTTTGAAACACAGCCATAATCTTGTTATGCACAGCAACACAACTGGCAGTTTACCAGAAGGCTTTTCAGTGAAACATTTGCTTTTTTCCTTTCCCCTCGGGCTTTCACTTGGCATATGATTGATCACATGTCACGTTGGATTTATTGATAGATTAATTTCTAATAGATGCATTTATCACCAGTTCTTTGTTAGCCTTCCCATGACCTCAGGTGGTGGCTGTTCGGATTATTAAAATGACTTTACGGCATAACTTTGATGATGCTCCCTTAAACAGTTAAGTTTTATTTTAAAATTTTTTTCTGCCTTTCTGAAATTGTTTACCTTTAAAAATGTAGGGTTTTAATATTTTTGGAACAGAATGTGCATTTCAATCATTTGTTATCTATAATGCATTTTAAAATGTTAATTTAAATGTAAAGATTTTGACCAAATTAGAAACCCATACGCCACAGTTTAAAGTGCCAATATTTAATTTGATCGTGCTTTTCTAGACAAAGCCCATTGTTTTCTTTCGGTTAAGAGAAGTACGCTACAATTGCAAGGAGCCAAACTTTGCTTTGTAATGCACATACGGCAGGTTATTGTTTTTGTGTACGTTGACGCCAGATGCTTCAGACTCTTTATGAGGTGGAAGGATGATCACTCTTTATAATAACAGTAGACAAACCACACAGATGGTCATCACACTCTGCCAGCAATGGCGGATCTTAAAACCCCCTGAAGATGCTAAGTCCCTTCTTCCTCATTTCTACTTTGTCTGTCACTTTCCCTCGTGCACACACACATTTGTCGCTCCCCCTAAAAGCCCCTTTCCCTCTAACAAAGGCGGCGCAATTATTGGGTGAACTTTTGCGAAGATTCCTAAGCGATCCCTTTACACGCTCTGGGCCTGCTCGACTGTAATCTGGTAAATGTGTCAGCCCTATGGAGAAATAAGCCTTCCAGAAGAGTTTCTTCATTGTTGAGGTAATTGTCTTCTCTTTGACAGGCACATTCATCAGTGGCTTAATGGTCAATCAAAAGTTGGCAGGCAGAGTGTTTTCATTCTTTCCTATCCACTACATTAGGAATACTTAATCAAAATGTCTCCCGGTAATGGCTATGAAGAGTTCATGACTGACTGATCTGTTGTCTGCGCAGATAGAAAATTAACAGCTCGGCGCAGGAGAGACGTGGGCCCGCAGATAAACAAATTGTGCATTAATATTTCATCTTCGAGACCTGGGATGTGCTATCAGCAGCAGAATATTTCAGGCCCGTGTTGTCACCCCCCCCCCCACCATCTCCTGACCCCCCACCCCTCAAACCCCCACCTATATTCTTGAAGGCTTTTTGCAGCTGTAACTCATTTCCCTTGATGACTTTACTGGGGTTACAGAGAGTGACGACAAATTGATTACCTGGCAGAGCAAGAATGGAGCGGCGAGAGAGACGCAAGCTGACAGTCATGTTATAATAATATGTTTAATGATGTGTGGAGGGGTGAACAAGGAGAGGGAGAGGTATTAAAATAAGACCAGAGAAGATGCAAGGAATGAGTTTTTTTTTACCCCCCCCCCCCCCCCCCCCTTTTTCCATTTTTCGTACAGTCGTTTTAAGATGTACTGGGTATAAAATGGCTTTCATTTCGTTATGCGGGCACAGTTATCCTTTTTTTTTGCTGTGGAAATGCGGCTATTTAGAGTAAAGACGCATCCCTGCGGTGTTACACGGTTAATATTTGTTGTGTGACTTTAGTTAGCAGTCACTGGAAGGTCAGATGTATTGGATTTACAGTATCTGAATCAGAATGCTAAGGATTATACATTTCGCCATTATGAAATGAACTGACATGCTTTTCACTCCAGTGTTATTTTAGTATAATTGATGTACTATTTATAATAAATATTTTGAATTAGAAAGTTCTGGTAATTTTTATTTATTATTATTATTTTTTTTTTTTCAGTTTTATTTATTAACTAGACAAAACTCTCTAATGAGATCCATGGTGTTTATATTGAATATTTGTGATTATTCGCAGGAGATCTTGAATTTAGCAGCATTATAATTGATGAGGATTTATTTTATTATGCTTTTATTTGGCCATTAAGCTTCCTAAAGTTCACATAGACTAGTTTTGCAATTATCTGAGCATTGTTTCAATGACGATATAGTAGTCTAATAAAAAAAAACAAAAAAAAACAAAAGGGTAGCATTTCAGTTGGTAAGTTTGATTCATTTTTGTGAGTCAGTTCAATGAATCGATTCTTCAGTTCACTCTGACTTCATTTATTTGGTTGCGTCACTTAATAAAAAGCATTCAGGGAAATCTCTGAATGGGTAGACAAATATCTTTCATTAGTATGTATTTATATATGGGTGCATATAAAAGAAAAGTATTCTTAATCTAGTGAAAGCTAGTACAGAGAACACTTGATTGTTGATTCCCAGACTTTTATGGTATGATTCAGGAATTTGGAATCTACTTGGCAACAGTGTTTGTTTAGTGGAAATGATGGTTCCTATGATTGAAAGAAATAAATATCCTTTCAGAATAAATTCTAGTCACCATGTTGCCCAGCCCAGTCCAGTGCACAGAAATAAGACCGTACGGGGGTTATTATTGTGCAGCGCAGTGATATTATGTTTCTAATCAGTTTTTGAATAGCCCGTGCTTCAAACTGCTAGCCCAATTTGTTTTTAACAAGATAAATTGGAGTACAGACAAAGGCATTAAGTGTTGCACTGCCAATAAGTGAGTGACAGGGGCTTCTGGGAATTGGCTAGCTCAAAGTCCTCTTAAGTGGTTCGTTCTGGAAACATCAGCGGTTGCTGCTAGTCTAGTTCAGGTAGAGACGGTCCAGCGCTGAATTTGATAATCATATTCTTGTCATAGCACGTAAAGCGTTTGTTTGATAATATCATTAACCTCGCGAACGGCAGAAAGGAGTGTTCGAGGCCACACTGCTAACATGTAGCCGTCTTTCCAGTATTTGCTATGTCTTTGTGTCCCATATCACACTAATACCCCAGTGTTTGTTTATATGAGTGTAACAGTTAAACCACAGCAACGTTTATCCTGTCTCCGTGGCGGTGATGTCATGATGTTTCCGCCAGCATGCAGGTGGAGCTGGCAGTATCACTTTGTGAGGCTTTGCTCTGGGAGTCAGACAGGGCGGTGCTGCGTCTAGGTGAGAGAGGAGAAGCCTCCCGTACCCTGGAGCGCTCAGCGCTCTACTCTGCTCCTTAAAAGAGGGAAAAAAAACCTGCGTCCTGATTGGACCTGAGCACCGCGTCGCCTCGTACCCCCGCTGCTGCAACCGCGCGTTCACCTTGCCTTCCCTCCGAGACCTGCGCCAGTTTCCAGCTAAATGACACAATTTGATACGCCAGCGGGACGATCGAGAAGGATAATGTTTTTACGTGATCATCTCGGCAAAAAGCCATTTCTATTGCTTTTTTCTTCATTAAACACAACAATGATGAGGTTACGGAGAGACTTTATTGCTCTCGGGCTAAAACTCATTACTCCTGCCAGACATCCGAGTATAAAAGAAATTACAAAATGGCATTTTGTACCCGCTCTCCGCAGATATAACATGTCTGGGAGATTGAGGTCGAGGGGGAAAGGGAGAGTTGATCTGTGTCAATTTCTCGAGTGAAAGTCAGACGGGGGAAAAGGCCTAACGACAACACAAAACACCTTTTGTGTGCGCCGTATTTGATTACCAGCAGGAATTTTGATGGTGTCGCAGTGTATTTAAAACGGGATGCCAAACGCACCTGACTCTTTCGGGAAAGCGCAAAGATTCTGAATGGACTTATTTTGGTAATTGTGGGCTCGCCATATGCTTCCAAAGTTGCTCAAAACAATCAGTGTGGGCTCATATTACTGTGTCCAGATGGATTTCAGACAGGGTGCTGCGTCCGGGCCGAGAACTGTGGCTTGGGATCAGGTTTCACATCTAGCTGTCATATTTACCCCTCTCCTCCATGATAGGATCCTGTTGATATGAACACAAAGCTTTATTCTGTTTTTAAAGATGTTGTGATCACAAGGGAACCAGACAGACACAGTGTACCCATTACTTATTACACAAGATACTCATGTTTTCTCTTTATTTTTTGTCTGCAGAGCCACAAAAATATGACTGGTTTAAGGACAGATATATCAGCCGGGCCGATTATTAGGCCTTTTTGAGAATATTGACCACACCTGCTTGGCTGAAAAACACAGATGTGCTGATATCCTTGTATAAGCTCCAAAATCTGTTTTGGTAAATTTTAAATATATTTTGAGTTTTTGAGAATATTGACCACAATTATCTGTATCTATATATAATATATATATATGGTTATTATAATTTTTTTAAATTTATGTACTCTGGTAAAAAATGCTGACCAAGGCTTGTTGTTTATTTTGTTTTTTTTTTAGCTGCTTTTACAGTGATTTTTAATCAGCTGGTAAATGAAAATCACAGTGGATCATATATTTTGAACTATAGATAGATAGATAGATAGATAGATAGATACCTGATAGATAGATAGATAGATAGATTTTCTCTCCTATATAATGGATATATTAGATGAAGATGGATGGATGGATAGATGTTGTTATTTATTAGTTCTTAGTTGTTTATTTTTTTTTTATTATTGTTTGTTTGTTTTATTGTTTGTTTGTTAGTGGTTATTTATATTTATTTTTTGTTTATATATACTGTACTACTAATAACATATTAATATATTTTTATAATAATATATTTTTCACAATATACATTTAATAAAAATATCTATATCTATATATATATATAGGCTACTGTATATATATATTTGATTTATTTTACATGCTCAGCACATGTGTAGTGATTCGTTGATCTGTGTACCGAGCCTGTCTAACCATGTTTGATTACGTTATTTTTCGTCTCGTGAGACGTGTGTGTAACTCGAGCTGTTGTTGCTCATGTTCCTGTGAGAATCCTTGTTTCTCCTCTGGCCTCCCGACACTTCGTGAGAAAACTTTGTGAGAATGTTGGTTAGAACACTGTTGTTCTTAATTTTATTTAGAAAATTGTCCACTGTGTACCTGGTTTGCTTCCAATCAAGTGCTTAATGAGTCTCAATTAAGATTTATTATGCAAATTAACCCCGGCCTGCTGCAGTCTATGGGGCAGGAGCTATGACAATATTTTGCTAATGGCACAATCTGTACCAATTAGAAAGGAAAACTTTCACAAGATCAAGTTTAGTGTGGGGCATGAGGGTCTACAGGAAAATAGGAAGTGTTTAAAATCCTAAAGTATATATATATATTATTATATTTTAGTGTTGGGAATGTCGATATTTTATATATATTATATTTATTATATTTTTATCATTTGCTATTTATTAATTTTTTTTTACATTCTAGAGAGCACATCAGTTTTTTTTTTATTAAGAAAATATGCATTTTTATTTACATTTTGAACTAGAGAGAATACATCATTTTTTTCACTGAATACTAATGTTAATAGCTATTTTCGATTTTTATCATTTATTTTATTATTTTTTTTGATTTTTTTTATTTTTTATTGCCACAAATAACAGCCTTGCAAAATTATCTCTAATTGGATGCATTTTTCATATTTACCAACTATGTGTCATCTTATTTTTACAAGCACTATATCAAATTTTAATTTCACATTATTATTAAACCTTAGCCTTGACTAAGAGAGGAATATTTAATTAAAGCATCTGTGGAAATCAGATTGATTAATGCATGCAATAAATGGATAGCTACAATACTCGCACAGATAAGAGCGCACCCGTTTGAAATCTTAAAGGCGTCCGTCTCCTCACTACTTCGCTGGCGAGTGTCCAAACAGCACCGAGTCATAAACCTCAGGCCTTTTTTTGTGTCTTCATTTAACATGGCCGCTGATGGCTTCCCGACAGCTTTATAGCTGACAAGTTTCATGGCACGTCATGCCGTGCAATTACACAGGAACTAATTTGATGAATCAACTCGATATTCCCGAGTCCTGGCTGGCCTTTCAGTCCATTTTCTACCTAGAGGTCAGCGGGAGCGTAGAGCTGTAATACCAGCTCGGGAAGTTTTTGTAGAGTACATTTTCTACCTAGAGGTCATGGTGAGATATGAGATTAAGATTTTTGTTGATGTATTGTGTTTTTGGACCATTTTAGAGTCAATCGTTTGCATATTTTTGCATGTTTTAGAGTGAATCATTTACATATTTGTGCTCTTTAGTGAACATAACAAATAACAACAGTTAAGTGAATTTCTCCGAGCGCTAGGTGCTTGTTTCTCACTTTTTAATCACAGAAGGACAAAATTTTGTGGTTAATTGTAGCCAGGCACTCAAACCGCCGTAGGCTCCTAACCTAGACAGTGCACCTTTTTTTTTTCTTTCTTGCCAAACAGATGTTTTAAGACTGTAAAACGTTGCTTTGATGTCCGAATAGCTCGCATGTGTGCTATATTGAAAACTAATTCCAAATTGTAACAATGACGTCTCTCTCATATTTTAGCGCTCTGATTGGAATCTCAAAGATGCCGGTTTTGATGGAGCGAGTCTGCCATAATAAAATGTCTTGTTTGTGTCCTTGCAGCGCTCTGAGTAGACGCCCGCAAGAGCCGCGCCGTTCTTCTGAAACTAACAGCTTAATTGAAACTCATTAAACAGCACTGACAGCTTAGGTGTCCTTGCAGGATATAGAATAATTCAGTTGCACTTACAACTTGATTAAGAGAAGCGGATGAACATATTAATGGTTGGAGGCGTTGTGCTGGTACGGGATTTAACAATGCAGCAGTGCGTGAATTTTTATTTTTTTGGCTCATAGTGAATGTTTAAACGCAGTGTGCCATGGTAAAATATTAACTTTTTTAAATTATTTTTAAAAATTATACTACCATTCAAAAGTTGTGGTTGGTACAAGTGTTTTGGACAGAGGCTCTTATGCTCACCAATCCTGATCAAAATACAGCAAAAATTGTAAAACAATTTTACAATTTAAAATAACACTTCTATGTGAGTATATTTTAATATGTAATTTATTTTTGCGATAAAAGCCTAATTTTCAGCATCATTACTCCAGTCTTCAGTGTCACATGATCCTTCAGAAATCATTCTAATATGCTGATTGATAAATTCAACGATGAAAACAGTTGTTTTTAAACAAATTACTCAATATTTTAATTTATTTTTATTTAGGATTCTTGAATAGGATGTTCAAGAGAACAGCATTTACTTTAAATAGAACACAAATAATATAATCAGGGGTGCAGATAAGTGGTACCAAAATAAAAAATGCGCTGTGTAAATAAGTTCAGACCACTCATTTGCGTTCTGACATGGTTAAAAGCCGTTACCATGCACATTACTATTTTAGATTGACAAACTGTAATACTGTATAAGATTTCTATTCGAACTGAAACCATAAATCTAGGCTATCTGTGCTGTTTTCAACGCACAATACAAAACATTTCATGAAATTTAATTCCCTGACGCTCTTCAGTCGGAAGCGCTAAACCCGGCGGCGCGTACTTATTTGCTGCCATCCTTCCAAAATAAAAGCTTGCTGACTGTAAGTTTGAAAATGCTGTAAGTTTGAAAATGCTACCAAATTCATATTAAAAACTTATTTTTATAGTTTTTTTAATTAATTGTATTTTATTTAATACTATTAAATACTTTTATTAAATATTATTATATAAATTATATAAATATGTTTATTATTTAATTACAAATAAATAATAATAATTTATTATTAATATTTTTTTTTTTCACTATTATTATTTTTTGTGGTTATATTTTGTGGGGTGTGATGATGTGAAGTGTTATCGAGGATGCTATTATGAAGGCCCTGGATATAATATTATATACAATATAAATTCTATAGCTGGTGAATGATATTTCATGTCATCTATATTTTTTTGGAGCAAATAACCAGGTATGTGTGCAAATGCACAGGCCTTGTCAGTTAGATAATTCCAAATGATTCAGCGACACAGTGACAAAAGATTCAATACTTGACATGAGCCTGACAAAAAAAAAACCACACATCCCGCATCGTCTCTGCTGGAAATGAACGGCAATAGGAATTTGCCAAGAACTGATGGCCCCTATAATGAGTGTATGACTAATATTGCAATTTAGCAAAAGAAAATAAATGTGAGCAAACCAGTGAAATTATGCAGCATTACATTCCGCTGTGAAGAAGAACTCTCTCCGCTAAAGATCCCAGCAAATGTAATTTCTCCTATTAATTGCCGTGCCCTCTTGAAACATTTTCCAACTTTGTGAAAGCCTCGATCATTTTAGTGATGGTGAGAGGAATGAGTGTGATGGAGTTCCTTTTATCTTATTTTACAAGACTTCAAGTCAAATAGAAAGTTGAACTTCATGTGATTAGAAACTTGCTGAGGCTCACAGTTCTTTCACTCTCCACAGACATGTTAATCGACATTATTAACATTAACTTCTCTGCCGCAATTCACACCTTTTTTACATTTAAAGGAATAGTTCACTCTAAAAATGGAAATTCTTTTATTATTTACTCTCCCAAGTCTATATTGTCTTTTTCATTTTTTATTTTACTTATTTTGTGTATTTTTTTTCATGGCACAACACTGTTATTTTCACTGACAATAATGTTTCTGAAAACAATAGCTGGTAGCATAGGTCCAGGCCACAAAAGTCTGGCAATGTCTGTAAAAACAGTGTTTTGGACTCAATACTGTATTCTGTAGTCTTATGTAAACATTAGTATTCTAAGTCTTATGAAACTCTATGATCATTTTTGAGAGGAACAGACTGAAATACGTCATTTAATTTAATCAGTTTATGTAAGATTCTGGCAAAATTCTCTCAGCGTAAGGAACAAACTTTTTATCGTTAATAGAATATTAACTTCAATTATCTGATCTAAGTTTATGGTGCTTTTATATCTTTTGTAGTATGAGTGTTTTTATATACAATAATTTAATTGAATCGAAAAAGAGCTGTATAATGATTCAGAATTTCTCCTTCAGTGTTCATGACAAAAAAAAAGGCATATGGGTTTGAAACGACATGAGGAGTTATTTAATTGAATGTATTCATAGGTGTATAATGATTCAGGATTTTGTGTGTATATTGATATAAAATGATATTTTTTTGGTGAATGGTTTCTTTAAAGGTTGTCTGTATCCACCGTATTATTGACATTACGAGTACATTTCCCCTTTGGCATGACTGAATTATACACAAACAGCTAATATAAAAAATTCAGATTCTCCCATAAAACTTTACGTGGCACCCATCGACCAAACAGGAAATCAAATCCCTGCTCATCTGCTGGTATCTGTCAATAGCGCATTCTTCCAACAATTCGGCAGGCTCGTCGCACCCCTCACCATTTTGTAATTCTGAAAAGGGGGGATTTCCTCAAAGAAGGGATTTATAGCTTCATGCCGGCTTCACATGATTGATAGCACACAGTGGAGCCTTTGTACAGGAAGACGCATGCCTCACTGTGGGCCAGCTGCATCTGTCTGAAACAAAACATGATGCCAGGCCTTCCTGAACTCTCTGTCTTGAGTCATCGTGAGATGGTTCCAGTAACCTTTCCTTGTGGGTGTAGTGTGAAGTCGCTGGCTGGATGTGAAAGTCGCTGCTATCGGGATGTGAATGGAGAAATGCAGATGAGCTGCTGGCTTCTGAGACCTTTGACTGTTAGATCTCAGGACGATTTGAACTTTGTTTTGTTTGATTCACTGAGATTTGACTAATTTTTTGACTCTCGAGTGGTTTGAACATCCTGTGAATTGCTTGTTTTTATACCTGTGTGGAAATGTTGGTGTTTTCAGTTACTAGATTGTGGGGGTGTTAAACGGTTTGGGAACTTGAGCATGGGTAGATGACTTGCTTTTCTTAGTTCATACATTAGTTTGGACTCAATATAATAATTTTATTTATCCTATTTTAGAGTCAACTTCAAATGTTGACTTTTTAAACACATTTACTTCTATAACAGGGCTTTTTCTTTCTTTTTTTAAAAAAAAAAAAACATACTTATATATTTAAGTTTTAAATGAAAGGGGTTTGGGTCTTATTTTTTTAAATGATGGTGTTGGTTTTTTTTATTTTTTTTTTTTTTTAATTATATTTTTTTATTTTATTGTTTTTTTTTATTTTGGAATACTTTGCACATGAATCAAGCACAAAAATACAAAAAAAGATAAATAATGATTATACAATTTTTATATTTATTTTTATCAAGCACAAAAAGACAAAAATTGATAAATAATGATTATACAATTTTTATATTTATTTTTATTATTAATTTTATATAATATTATTTAATTTAATTGTCTTAATTTATTTTTAGTAGATTTATTTATTTATTTATTTATTTATTTATTTATTTTTTTAAATAAGAAATAAAATTTGCCTCAATTAGCTTTAGTAAAAAACAAACAAACAAACAAACAAAAACTATTCATCTGGACATTAATTTTAATTGTTTGTTATATTTTTTTTTTTTTTTTTGTTTTTTAATTTTTTTTTCTTTTGTTTTGACCTTCTTTTTCTGACGTCATGAAGGTTGAAAAAATATCAGCCAATAATATTGTTCTATTGTTCTGATATTGTGAATAAATTCTCGATCTTTATTGCATTATTTCACATTATTAAGTGTTTCTTAACATTATTGGAAATATTTGGTGCTTTAAATGTTTAAAAACTGTTTTGATTTTTCGCTGCCATTTCACATGTGACTTTTAGCAGTAATTTGCTTTCAAGAGCTCCTTGAACCTTAATTCTTCAAATCGTGGCTAATCGAATCAGCATATAAATTACGAACGGATGCAGATCCATCTCTCTGCTCCACCCCGGAATCCCAGAATCCTTCCTTCAATGCGCTCATCTCCTCCCCAGTGTTTTTTCACCTCTGTGTTTGGAGAGGTCTCTCACAGGGGGCACACATCTGTCTCCCTGGCCTTCAGTCGACTCGCTTGACTTTCCCCTCCAAGACGCCCTGTTTAAAGATGTGCAGCTGCCTCGCTGAGAGCCGGGATGGCCACCGTGGAGGCCTGTAGTTAGTCCGTCAGTGGCTGGCTTTGCTTGAGTGGATCCATGTGTGGCTGAGGTCCTCGCTGGGATAAGCGCTTTAATACCTGCCATTACGCTGCCAGAGGGAGTCATTAGGAGCCAGCGGATCTTGTTGCAGATCACAGTCAAATGAACGCCGGCCCGGACGACTCCCATCAGAGCTGCAATGAGACCCAGTGACCCTCCAGAGCCCGCCTCTGCTCTCCAAACGCACGCTTTTGTTTTTTTGTCATCGCTTCTCTGTTACTGTAGGCGTGTAATTTGTTAGTCGTGATTTATGATTTGGGAATTTTTTTTGTCATGCATTTTGGAAATTTATTGGAGTGTCTGAATGGGATGCTCAATAGTCTTTTGGTTAAAATTGCTCCCATTCGTCATGATAGTGACACTTTAAGTTTGTTTTAATTTCTTCTTCAGTGTCAGTTTCTCAGACTGGATTTTCACATTCGGAAAGGTTTATAATGTGTTGATATGCGGTTGCTAGGGTGTTCTGGGTGGTCGCTAGGTGACCACTCTATGTCGTTTTATTGTTAATCTATCTATCTATCTATCTATCTATCTATCTATCTATCTATCTATCTATCTATCTATCTATCTGTCTGTCTGTCTGTCTGTCTGTCTGTCTGTCTGTCTGTCTGTCTGTCTGTCTATCTATCTATCTATCTATCGTTCTAATCGTTCTATCGTTCTATCTATCTATCTATCTATCTATCTATCTATCTATCTATCTATCTATCTATCTATCTATCTATCGTTCTATCGATCGTTCTATCGTTCTATCTATCTATCTATCGTTCTAATCGTTCTATCGCTCTATCTGTCGTTCTATCTATCTATCTATTGTTCTATCGTTTTTTCATTCTATCTATCTATCTATCTATCTATCTATCTATCTATCTATCTATCTATCTATCTATCTATCTATCTATCTATCTATCTATCTATCTATCTATCTATCGTTCTTCTATGTTCTATCTATCGTTCTATCTATCTATCTGTCTATCTATTTATATTTATATTTATATTTATTTTTTTATTTCTTTTTATTTGTTTTTTTATTTAATTTATCTATCTATCTATCTATCTATCTATCGTTCTTTCATTCTATCTATCTATCTATCTATCTATCTATCTATCTATCTATCTATCTATCGTTCTATCGTTCTGTCATTCTATTGTTCTATCTATCTATCTATCTATCTATCTATCTATCTATCTATCTATCTATCTATCTATCTATCTATCGTTCCATTATTCTATCGCTGTATCTATCATCCTATCATTCTATCTATTCTATCGTTCCATTGTTCTGTTGTTCTTTCGTTTCATTGTTAAATTATTCTATATTTTATATCTATTCCATCACTATAGTATAGACACTTTGATTTTGTAGTTGAAAAGTAGTTTTATAAATGTAATTTATTTTAAAAATAGATATTTGTAGATATTTAAAGGTATTACTTCAAATACTTGCACTTACTTTTTTTTTTTTGTAGTTATTTTACTTAGGTTTTGGTTTTTGTTCTAATCATACTAATATGGATGATGAAGATCGGCGTCGTTACAGCAAAAGGGCTAAAGCAGGACTCTTGACACCTCCTTGACTTTGATATGCTGTCCGCAGGCCTTGTTGACTACGATCCTCCCGTCTCATTGGTCAGCAGCACCCAGCGGGGGGTGTAGAGGTCAGACGCCTCTAGATGCGTAACACCAGGCCCATCTGAATGCATTACTATCCAGAACAGCATCAGTAGCACACACGTTATAGCCCAGAGCCCTTCTGTGATCGGGTGTGATTTTATTTTACACAGTCGGTGGAAATGCACTACATTGTGTTTTTGCCTGCATGAGCGCCACGCTCCCGTGAGCTGGCACGCGCCAGAGAATCGCAGAAATGTGGGCTATATTAGAGAGGGACTTCCTGGTGATCGTACAGATACGCACAACCGTGTGCCAACCTGCTAGCAGATGGCATGAGAATGACGTCGCCTTCATGGTCTACTTATACTACATCCATTTCCTGGCTGAGGCTTGAAGCTGATGTAACCAGACCAGGGATCTGATTAATTGAGTTTTCAAAGGATTTTTATAACATTGCAGATGTTCACGTGCACGTAACACATGTGAAGCACAAATAAATATTGTGCAAAACTACTCATTTAAAATAAACTAGTCTGTTAAATGTTTTTTTTTCCTATTAAATATCTAAATATTTTAATTCATAAAAAAAGAACAATGAACAAATATTTACAATGAATAATTTATGTATATAAATGAACAAAATATATAACCATTTAAAGTGACGAAAGAAAATGTTTGTACTCATTTAGAGCTTTGATTTAGAGATTCATGATGTAGCTATATATTTCTTTGTATCCTTCTTTGCAGCTTTTTTTGTGTTTTTAATAGAGTAGTTATTGCAAAATGAGTATCCAATAAGTTGATTACTGATGCACATCCCTATTAAAAATGTAAGGATATATACTATACTATACTATACTATACTATACTATACTATACTATACTATACTATACTATACTATACTTATTAACATTAAGATTTTGAATACATTTTATTTTTCAGATTTGTATTTTTTATTTTAGTAATTCTCTTATGTTTTTATTAGTTTTTTAATAGCTTCAGTTTTGATTTTATTATTTTTAAACTTTTTATTATTTTATTTCATTTAGCTTTTAGTAATTTTAGTACTTCAACTTGAACTTATTTCGGTTAGGTGCCAATGCAACGTCAAATTTTTGTTTTTCAGTGTTTTTTTAAGTTAAATAAACATGTTGTTTGATTAGTCAATCATTTTGAACCATTCATTAGAAGTATCGGATTTTATGCAGCAATGAGCTGTACCTAGTGACTTTATTAAACACTAAATCATGCCGTTGAGCTTTGTATGGTTTTGATTCACTGCGTATTGTTCTCGGAGTGCTTGTGTAACGTTTGACCCTCCGCTGGCCCCCGTGGCCCTGTTTTGCAAAGGCCCATGGGAGCTTCCTTAAGCTCTGATTTAGGTCTCATTGCTTCCTGTCTATTTTGCGTGAGCTTATCAATCACGGAGACAAATGTGTCTGTCACCGCACACGTGGCCGCCGCCGCTGCCGCACCTGCTCGATACCCCCACGCTGAAACACTGCCATCTTAGTGTCTCTTGACAGATGTATCCGCTTTGAAAAAGTGTCTTCTTGGGTGCTCTTGTCAGGTTTTTGAGGGTTCAGTTTGTGTTTGGACGTTTTTCAAGATATGTTTGCGTATTTAATTGAAGTAATTACATGTTATTAATCAAATGAATAGCATATATGAAGATCTTCTCGCATCTGTCGCTCCACGGGCCTTGATTTCTTTGTGTGTTTGCTCGTGTTTTCTCCTCACCGAGTCTATGTGGCTGGGATACAGGCATGAGGTAGCACACGGTGTCCAGATCCCTCCATCAGGGACCTCATCAGCCTCTGAATTTCCTTCCCCTCTCGCCTCAGGCCATCCATATTCATTTCCTGTACTGATTTAGGCCCAATGAAGAAAGAAAGCTGGCTTCTCTTTCTTCCCCCCAACGGTCCTCCCGCCTGCCGCCCTGCGTGACAACACACTGTAATTGCATTGGATTAGTATGATAGTGTACACAGCCTGGGTCAAATACCTATTTGAGAGATCACGGCGCTAGTGTTCATGCAATTCTTTGTTTACTCGCTGTGCCTTCATTCAAACTCGCGAGCAGTTTTTGGCTGTGAGACGAAATGAGATCATAAATTATGGTCGGTTTGTTGATTGAAACAAAGAAAAACATTAATTGTGTTATAAAAGCCACAACAATAAAAGTGAAATGGATTGTTTGTTTACAATATATCAAAGTGCTAATGTATATTTCTAAACAAATGGTGCTGTAAAATGCAATAAATTAATAGATTGAGTTTGAGTTTGACAGAAATAAATTTTATCATAAATAGCACAAATTAAAATATTTTAATGTTTTAGCAAATACAAAAAGCCACAATGACAAAAGTACAAACCAAAGTGACATTTTCACTTAGCTAGTTAACCTTTCAAATTTTTTGTTACCTTAACACATTTATTGTGTAAAAAAACAGCATTTTCTAAATAAAAGTTGAAAATGGAATAAACGCATGAATAAAGGTTGATTTTGTTTATTGACACAAGAAACGACATTACATTGTGTCATATTACGTAAAGCAAAACGACAAATGCTAAATCAACAGTTAACTTTAACATTATTAAATTTACATTGATTGTACAATAAAACAAATTCAAAACAAATATAGTAAATGCATAAAAAGCTCAGTATGTTTGACACGAAAAACTATGAAAAAGCACAAGTACAAATGACAACTACATGTTGACTTCACTTTTTTTTTGTTGAATAAAAGCAAAATAAAAGCAAGATTTTCTAAACATTGCTGCAAAATGGGCATAAATGCATACATAAAGGTCAACTGTGTGTACTGACAAGAAAAAAACATTAAATAGTATTATGTTATGTTAAACTGTAATCATGAATTAATGTTAATGTAACAACTGAACACTCATAAATGTATGCCATAATCACATTGACCGTAAGATATGAATGCCATTTAGTCAACAAATATTGTTGTGAAATGGAGTAAAATCATAAAAAGAAAGCTTAGTTTGTTTAACACAAGAAAAAAAATTAAATTGTATCATATTCTGAAAAGCAAAAGGTTAAATGTTGACTTGGCTAGTTAGCTATATTTAAAAGTATTTAAGTATTATAAGTTTTTTTTTGTTTGTGTCAATCATTTTTTTACTGTAGAATAAAAACATAACTTTCTAGCCAAATAAATTCATAAATAAATGTTGAATTTGTGTAATGACACAAGAAAACGCATTAAATTGTTAAAATGTTAAACACTTAAATATAAATGCATAAAAATGCAAATGTTTAAAACCATGAAAAAAAAAAATATTTTATATTAAAAAAGCACAAAGAAAAGCTAACTGTTTAAAAAAACAGTTGTTGTTGATCAGAAGAAATATATACGGTCAGTCCTAAAAGTTTTTTCATATTATGTAAAGCAGGAGTACAAATGTTCCTTTTCAAAGTTGTTTTTTAATTTGGTTGTTTATGAAGATTGGTGGTGGAAATGTGTATATTTCTAACGTTTCTTTCAGGAGCTGGTTTAAAAAGGAGCGATGTACATGTCGGTAATGTAATGTGCTATTACTATGTCGATTTTTGTGACGGATCCTTCTTTGATGTGTGCTTTTCTGGTGTCTGTCATCTTAAACAAAGAGGTGATGAGCCGCACCATTGTCGGACGGGATGATATCGTTACATTAGCGGCACACACGAGAATCAAACCCCATGATTACGCTGGTGGGTGTAGCTTTTTGTTCTTCCAGGGGGGAGGAAATTGACGGTAATAAAAGAGAAGTCAGATGACTTAACTCTGTAATTACTGGCCTGTTTTCGTGATCCCGTATTCTATTTAAAAGCTAAGTCTCAAATGGCTGCTACTTACCAGTTAAGATTAATCCAGCCATTAAACCTTTGGCGTTTGGAGAATGCAGGCTCTCTCGAAAAAGGTTTGCCGGTGAGATGTAGTAAGTTTGGATGCACATTAGACTCTGGCTTTAGATGTAGTAAGTGTGGATGCACATTACACACACACTCGGATAAAGTCACCTAAGGCTGAGATCATGAGTGCTAGGAATGTTCTTCCGCCCACAGGCACATTGAACAGACAGATACTGCGGTTTGCAAACAGCCCACATTGATCATTATTCATGAAAAGACAGTCATATGAAAGTTCTGCCTTATTTCTCTGTGTATAGAGACGGACGGCCTGCATAAAAGATGCAGTCAGACGTGCACACATGACCCTAAATTTCGCAGAATGGGCGCATGTGTTTATGTGGGCGACTGTTTGTTTGTTTGTCTGCTGAAATTACAGCCTGACGCTTGTCTTTGGATACGAATGCGAACGTGTGCTAAGTGCGTATTTGTTTTTATGGGCATTTGAGTCTGTATGTTTACATGCTATAATGATTAAGTCCGTAATGAGGTGCGTTCGGTGCGCCGTTAGGCAGAATTCGGCGGGCCTGTGAGTAATTGGATTGTTTTGATAATGGGGTGTGTTTGGTGCGGGTTTAGGCCGAATTTAAAGTTTGCACTGTCACCGGGATGAGCTAACTGTCTCGCGCAAATATATGGGTGCAATTTTTGAAATAGGTTTATGGCAATCCTTGGGAGAGGAGGGCGAGATAGTGATATTACTGACTTTATTACTCTAGCTGAACATCATTCGGCACCTTGCCCTTTTTGTACCTCCGTTTCTCTCTCTATCACTGCTGTCAAGTAAGGCTAGGGCTTTGTAGTATCGGATAACCTGTTTTCTGGTCGTGGAGCTTGATGAATTGTGGTAAACGCAGGCCTCTGAAATAAGGGTCCGGCCGGCAATTCACATTTTTACATGCCCTGCTGACATTTTCACTGGCCCTGAGGCAGACGACAAGTTTAGATATTGTTTAGCAGCATATTTTTAAATTAGGTGTCAGGAGCAATATATATTTTTTATTAAACATTAGGACTTCTATACAAGTGGAATTTATAACAGAACACTTGCATTTGTAATCATTAGTGAGCTATATGTTAGTTCACATTAATGGAAAATACTTCTGAAGCATTTATTAATCTTGCTTAATGTTAATTCCAACTTTTATTAATACCAATATAATTTTTAATTTTTTTTATCATTTTTTATTTTTATATTTTTATATTTATTATGTTTTTATTTTAATTTTAAAGTTTTTGTAATTTTGTTGTGTATTTTAGTCATTTTTATTTTTATTTGTATATGTGACTTTATAGTTTTTTATTCAATGTAGTTATTTTAGTACAGCTAGTTAAAACAAATGAAAAAAAGAAAAGTTGTCTTGACAACTAGCTCCTAAATAACTAGCTAACTAATATTTTATTTATTTTTTATTTATTTATTTTTTTCAGTTAAAGTTAATTTCATTTCATTTCATTTTTTAGTAACTTTTTTATGGTTTTAATTTTAGACTTTAGGTTTAGTTAACCATAATAATAATAAAAAAAAAAAAAACTTTGAAAGTCATATCTGTTAATATTATTTAATGGACACAGCTAACCTAAATAACAATAATTGCAGTTTTATTTAATTTAACAAAGATTCGTAAATACTGTAACAAATGTATTCCTTATGGTAAGTTGATTTAAAAAGACAAATTTACAACAAATAAATATTTTATTATCAAAATGTAAACTTAAATATTTTAAATGGTTAATAATTAGCAATAATTAATAAATTAAATAAATGTAAAGAAGCAGTTAATATTAAATCAAATGTGGCATAAATGTATTAAATCACAAAGAAAAAATAAATTGCATTTACTATGTTACATTTTTGACCACTTTGTTGACTTTTGAGTTTATTCCTTTGCTGAATTTATGGGTGTCTTTGGTAATTTGCATCATGTCTCGGTGGTTTTTCAGTGCCTTACTCCATGAGCACTGAATTTTTTAAGACATCTGAGACAACAACGATGTAGTCAAAAATGCAAAAGTTTTTCCCTTGCATTTTAAAAAAGTTTCACGTATACACAACAACATTTTCAAAACGATTCGCGTTTACACATATCTGCAAAAACGGCCAAAAACGCTGTATTACATATGCCAGGCCAGTAGTTGGCGCTGTCACCTTGTTAGTAAACAGTACCTGTAGGGAAGTGCCAATTATATATTTTATATGCGAAGAATCGTTAGCAAACTCTTGAGCAGCAACAACAGTACCATTTGATCAGCAATTGTTGTGTATGTTTTACTTCACCATTGTTGTGTATGTTTGTTCGCGCTTGCATTTAAAATCAACACGTGCTGCGCATGTCTACATACCTAACAAGTACTAGGCACGCGCATGACGTCACTGTTTTCAAAGATCCCATATTGGCTGTTTACACAGAAACGATAACGGTACCGTTTTCAAAAACTTGCAACTTTGAAACCTGTTTCAAAAATATGTGTTTTCAGTCCCCAAAACGCTGTTGTCATGTAAACGAACAGGCAAAATGCATAAAAAAGTTTACCGTTTTTGGCTGAAAATGTTGTTGTGTAACCGGTCCCTGAGCAATTAAAACCTTTTTCAAGTCAAACAATTCTGTCAGCCGGCCTGAACCTCACTCACACTGGCCTCATCTGGCTATTTTTATTGTTGAGGCCTGTAAATGTTATTAGTCATGTTAGGTGTGGCACAATTTTGCTGTTTTATCATCTATTTTTAGTGTTGTTTTCACAAATTGCTATGTCTCTCTGGTATTTTCAGCAGAAAGCTTGATGCACAGCATATTTTCATAAACTGTCATGACTGGCTAGGCTTTTGTTACATTAGGATAATTAGACATTTTCGGTATCAGTATCATTATTATCAGCTTTTTACGCAAATTAAGTGCAATTATGTTTTCTATTTGAACTTTTCTGTGCCGTATTTGTTTTTGGGGTTGTCTGTCCTGGATCAGGTTGGTAACCCTTACACAAAAACATATAATGCATGCCTTTAAATAGATGCGGACAAAAGAATCACTGTTGCAATGCCATCCAGCTCTGATCCCACAAAACCTTGGACCACTCCCTTCTTGGCTCCCAGTGAATACTTCCCTTTAGCGCGGTGATCGGCGTCGGCTGAAAAAGTTCCTTATTCTGCACGGCTGAAGGCTTGTGGGCTTGGAATGGGCTCTGCTGACTGGCAGCAATCAATCATAAAGCAGGAAGGGGCTAATGAAGAAGACCATAGTTTATTAAAGGGCTTGTGGGGAAGATATTACTACAGGTCCCGGAGTTTAGCTGAGTATACACACACAGAGGGCTACTGTAAAGCTACAGAGGTGTTTACCGTACACTGCTGTCCATTATGTGACCCGCTCGAGAATATGACCCCTTTATAAAGGCACATTCACCATGCGCCATAGAAAAAGGACATTAGTGGATAAATAGGGTCCGAGGTGACATTCACGCAGTGGTGAAATGCATTAGCCAACAGGTTTTAGGCTGCATGATTAGCTTTGCAACGTTTGGCTGAATTACTGCTGGTTGTTTGATTGATTTCCATTCGCTAAACCCGTGACGAGCATTCTCTACAACACAAACAGACCAGATTTTTTTTGTTGTAAGTGCAGGTGAAACAAAGCCCAAATAAATAACAATTAATTAATTAAAAAAAAAAAAAATTATAATGTCATTTTAAATAGCATAAAAAAATATCCATAGTTTTGTTTTTTTATTTATTTATTTAGTTAAAATGTACATTTTAAGGATGCTTAAACTGATCAAAGTAAAGATATTTATATTTAAGGTAGAACAAAGCTGAAATACATAAAATAATAATAATAAAAAAATACATAATTGTAATGTTTTAACTAAGTGCATAAGAAAATTTTAATATAAATAAATAAATAATATAAAATCAATTCATAAATAAATATATTTAAGAGAATAAATTAGTTATATATTTATGTCTTATACTACCATTTAGTTGTTTGGGATCAATTGGGGTATTTTTAATACTTATTTTATTTTATTTATTTATTTTTTTAACTAAATGTATACTTTTATTCATCAAGGATGCTTTAAACTGATCAAAAGTGACAGTAAATATATTTATATTACAGATAAATACATCAATTAATTAACAAAACATTACATAATTATGTTTTAAGAGCATAAAAAAATAAATAAATATATTTAACAGAATCAAATGTCTGTGTGTTATATATTTATCTATTTTATTTTATTTTATTTGTTAGATTTTTTTTTTATATAAATTAAAACTTTTATTCAAGGATGCTTTAAACTGACCAAAAGTGACCGTAAAGATATTTACATTGTTACAAAAAATGTATCACAGTTTTGCAGTATCACAGTCTATAAAAGTATTAAGCAGCACAACTGTTTTCAACATCAATAATAATAATCAGTTATGTTTCTTGCACAGCAAATCAGTATATTAGAATGATTTCTGAAGATCATGTGACACTAAAGACTGGAGTAATGATGCTGAAAATTCAGCTTTGCATCAAAGGAATAAATCACATTTTAAAATTATATTTACACAGAAAACAGTTATTTTAAATTGTAATAATATTTCACAATATTACTGTTTTCACTGCATTTTTTTTCAATTTTATATTGTATTTGTGAGGAATACTTTTATTTGAATTTTTAATATTTTTTCGATCCCCAACTTTTGAATGCAATTGTGTGGATAATATATATTTACTAGATTTTATCTTCTTGAATTAAACATTTCATAACATCAATGTCAATTTCAGACCCAAATTCATAAAAACTAACATCGAATATCTTCAAAAATCTGAAAATATTTTCACATAGCTAAAAAAAAAAGTATATTGACCATCCTTAGCTTAACTAAAAGATAAACAAAAGTGGTCAGGAAATGACCCTGCGAGACGCAAAAGAATATTTCAGGTTGAGTTAACAACAGTTCAGTCATTAAATCACTGGGCTTGGTCAGATGAATCAGATCCATAATTGAGTGTGGGAGGAGGATGTTGACGGTTAACATCGAGCGCTTCTTGAGAAAGAAAGGTGAGATTCCTCAGACGAGGGGCACACTGAGAGTGCTGAGGATTTATGGGAGGCGAGTGAGTGGATAGTGAGTGGAAGATGTTTTTTAGATGTTTTTTTTAATTTTTTTGATGGATTTGTGATGTTATTGATGAGCTCTTTTATGGCTTCTTTTAATCCTTCCTCCCGCCTGAGGAAAGAAACCCCTTGTGGTGCAAAGCAGCCTCTTTGCTTTAGAGCGACAATTTGAAGCCATTTCCAATTCATTTCCTAATCTGCCACGAGGCTTTGCAGGGCTTCCTTTGCAATTATTATTTCTCTGAGAGACAGAAAAAAGGCAGAAAAGTGGAAAGGCGCTCCTTCTTTCAGGTAAATTTATTGTAATCCTTCGGATGCTTATTTCTTAGAGTCATCGCTCGCCATGACGCAAATATGGCTCACTCACTCATTTCCTTTTTTATTTACAAAATTATAAACACAGACACAGAGGCTCCCACACTCCCTCAGAAGAGCAGAGTTTGAAACAGGAACTTTTCTCGGTAGTTACGTAGCATACTTCTGATCTAAGCTTTTGACTATTCACAACTTTTTTTTGTTTTTTTAATTTGTCTTAAATCAGCTGCAGAAACACTATTAGAGTTGGAATGTTTGATTCATTCCATTTTTGTGAATCGATTCAAAACTGATTCAGTGATTTGTTTTTGCATTATAAAAATAAATGCATTTGTCATATATTCAAATATTAAATATATTACATATACACATAATAAGAAAACAGTTTTAATTTTCACTTTTTTATTATATGTATTATTATATATTATATATATATATATATATATATATATATATATGTATAATAGATATATGATATATATAAATATAAATGATGTATGAATATATATGTATAATAGATAACACACACACACACACACACACACACAATGAAAAAGTATATGTTTGTATATATTCAATATCTGCATTTAATTAAATATATATATATAAAGTTATACAAATTATAATAATTAGGGCTGTCAAATGATTAATCACGATTAATCACATCCAAAATAAAAGTTTTGTTTACATACATACATGTGTTGCAGGGTATTTGTTTATTATGTATATATAAGGTAGGACACACATAAATTATATATTTAGAAAATATTTACATGTAATATACATTATATAATTTAAATATTCTTACAGAAATTTATTTATATAATATATATGCATATATTTTAATATATAAACATGTCAAAAATATTCTTCTTAAATATATACATGCATGTGTGTGTAATTTTATATACATAATACATATACACAAGTATACACACATATATTATGTAAACAAAACTTTTATTTTGGATGTGATTAATCGTGATTAATCATTTGACAGCCCTAATAATAATATTTAATAATAACGTATATAATTTACAAAATGACAGATCACAGATGTCGAGGCTCCCAAACTCCGTCAGTAGAGCAAAGTTAGCAACACAAACTTTTCTCGGTGGTTCTGTCGCATCCATCTTTCAGCGGTTTGCATCCAGTTTTGTTGGACGGGTCAGTGAATCACTGTGAGTATATGAAACGCCCACGCCACTCCAATCCCAACATCTGTCCAGAAACAATCCTGCTTTCCCAAAGGAAACGAGAGATGTGTTTGAATAATGAGGGCCCCGTACTGCCATTAATTGCTGATTGTAAAATGTGTGGCCAGGTGCTTCAGGAGTAGCAGATCAGCATGATGGGTAGCCGGTGGTGAGTTGTGTCTGCTGCCTGCATTAGACTCGTCCTATAAAGCTCACATGAGCACTTCCAAGGGTCTGGGCTGGGGCCGAAAATGAGAAGGAGATGAACTGGAAGGCTCCATCTCTGCGTCCAGTGTGCAGTATATCACAGTGATGGCAGCCGCATGGGCGTGTGTGCAAATGTGCTGCTCATAAATATCTCCGTCCCCCCCACCCCCACCCCCAATAGGGGCCACTCTGATGCTGAAGGAGAAGGGATGTCGCTGTCGGAGTGATTGAATGCTCATGGTCCTGGCTCGCGGCACAGCCCCGGTGTGGGAGGCCCTCTGCTGAACGCTAGCCTCGGGGCTCTGCTAGCACTAACGCACCGCACCGCTGTTTGTTTGTTAAAAAACAATTCAGGTTTCATTTCGATTAACTGTCCTTCCTATAAACCTTTTATTGTAGAGTTGCAGTGAAGCGTTAGGTGTGGGAGAAACATTTGCGTATTCGTGATATTTTTCCAATGCTTTAGCCGGTGATATAAAATTAAGCAACATCATAAACTATTTTAATGCACTTTTATTTTGTCTTAAAATCGGCCATAAAAACAGTGTTAGAGTTTCATTTCATTTTTGTGAATCGATTCGAAAGTGATTTGGCTGTGCATTATTTAAAAATGTAAATATATATATATATATATATATTTTAAATGTAAATATATATATATATATATATACTATAATTATATTATTAAATATATGTAATGATATAATAGTAATGTTTTAGAATCATAATAAAATTTTATCATTTAAATAATTGTAATATATTTATATTAGATATTCATGTTTTACATAATGCAATATAATGAATAATATAATCCAAATGTGGATTGAGAAATATTTATTTATTTATTTATTTTTTTCTGTTATTTATTATTATTATTATTATTATTTAATATATATATTTGAGATTCTTAATGAATGGTTGATTCTGTATAAATATGCAAAAATCTATTTGACCATATATAAAGAATCCTCATCTTATTATAAATCAACATAGATATTGAGAGATACATTGAATATTGCCAAAAGGCTGACATTCAGCAGCACTGTCAGGCGTTACATAGCTAGCTGTTTGATGTCTACTAGACCAAACAGGAAGTTATTTTAAATGCATATTTCGAATAGTAAAGTATGTACTTATGGAAATGGAGTCAAATCATGTCATTATGTTTTAGACAGGGCATCTCTCTCCTTTTTTTCATTTTCTCCTGCTCTCTTTTTCTCTCACATACACACAGTCTCTATCCTTTCTCATACACAGACATCGTAGATAATAATACCAGTAATTAGCTTCGGTTGCTTTGTTATAATTGGGGGCAAGGGGGGTTATTCATTCATTGAGATTTTTCCCCCGTAATTGCATACTTACACATCACTCAAGCCTTCATACGCATTTCCTCTTTTAACATTCTTTACCGTTTATTTCACCAGCGCTTGTGTGGGGTGTTTTTTTTTTTTTTTTGGAGTCACTGGAAGGTCCAACATCTGCTTGCAGGTCGACGGCGCTCTCGATTTCTTTTTTCCTTTTTGGGTCCACGGCTGTCTCTTCCCTCATATGACCGAGCTTTGACACTGTCCAGGTCCGCCCTAGTTGGCAAAAGAACGAACGATAGAGAAAGGGAGAGTTTATTTCCTGTTCTTGTGAATCATATATCAGTACAATTCCCCTCTGTGCTGTTTGGCAACGGCAGAATGACGGGTGTCATTTATCATACGGACTGAAAGAGGCTGTGGGAAAAGGGATTTGAATTCTTTCGGAGGTGTGTAGATTCTCCTTAGTGGAGGATCATTAAATGGAGGGGTTTTTCAGCAGGGGGATATGAGTGACTCCTGGAGCTTTTTTCCCCGTGTGCTTAAGAACTGGCTGCGTCAATCCCTCACTGTCTTAAATTGAGGATTTGGTGCAGAAATGGGTAGAAATGCTTTTGGTGCGATTTGTATCTCCCAGCTACGTGCGAGTTTAGTAACAAGTCTGCAAATCATCTCTAATCTGTCGTTTGTGAATGCCAATTGTTATTAATGCACTTTTGTTTGTGTAGTTTTTTTAAGGAAAGTGTCGCTATTGCGTACTTGGGGTTAGGGATTTGAACAAACCCCATATTATGTGTATAAAACCTGGGTGTGCAACTCTTCCCACAGTGTTTGTGCTCTAGCTTTTTTGAGCAATGCTTTTCTAAGTGATCAGACTTGCCATTTTCATCTGGCGAATTATAAAAATGGGCAAAAACGACTGATATTTAGAAGCAAGAAAATCTTGGTGGTTCTGAATTATTAAAATGTTTTTGGATGATTGATATTTTTTAGTGTGAAGATATTGGTGTTTAGTTTTTTTTTTTTTTTTTAATTTATCACAAGGCAATACTCCTTTTCTGCATAAAATTTTGTGTTTATTTCAACGTGTTAATTGCCTTTTTTTTTGTAATTTTGAAATTTACTTGAAATTTCTGAGTGAGAAATTGTTTCATTTTTTTTTTTTAAATTTTTGTAGAAACTGAAATTTGAAACGCTTCAGAAATTACCAGTAATTGTTTCAAGTAACATACAATTAAACAAATTTGATTGAAATTTTGTATTGCTTGTATTATTAAGGCTAAAATAGTATTTTCTTGTAAAACCTACTCCGAAAATCTTGTATTATTAAGGCTAAAATAGTATTTTCTTGTAAAACCTACTCCTTTATTAATTTTTTATTTTTTACAAGCGTAGTATTTTCACATTGAAATAAATAAATAATAAAAAAATCTCAGAAATTGCTATTAATTTTTACAAATGATTAAAAAAAATTTACGATGTGTTATTTGTTCAAATACAATCTTTTATACAAATACACGCATCTTGATTCTGTCAGGTTTACAGTTTTGTCGGCTTCTAAGCTTTGCATCAGTGGAAAAGCAGGATTCACTCTTAATCAGATACAGCGTTGACAGTGTTGCTAATCATGTTTAGTGAATGTTGGGGATTTTTGCTTTTTTTAAGCATTGATCACATAAAGTGATTGTTCAAAGACAAGGTTGTGATAGCACACAGTGTTGTGCTTGTGTTTTTTTTACCCACATGAGACAAAACACCACCTCTACCTCCCATTGTGGTGTACAAGTGTAAACCCAAGAGTCTTGTGATCGCACAAACAAATCACACCCAGCAGGGGTCTGGTTACCCTTGTCAGGCTTTCTTCCTCACCACCTCATTCATGTTTTGTGTTTGGGGGAGGACAGACAGGGATCTGGCTTACCCAGAGTGTTTTTTATTTGCTGGAATGATCATATGGTTATCCTTGGTAGGGATTGAGTCAACCCCGATAAAACAAAAATGATCAGGATTGGGTGTAGGGATTGAGTCAGGGAACCCCGATATCTCTCTGTATGAATGTGGGGTTCCTCAGGGGTAAGTGGAAATATTAGACGGGCTCTGCAGCTTAGGAGGTCTCAGCTGGGCGTTACAGGAAGAAAGAGACATCAAGTGAGAATCAACCACAGGCTAGTGAAGTGTGTTCAGAAGGAAGGTTTGGAGAATGACGTCCTACTCAGATCCATTATAAAGACTTCAGAGTGAGATTAGAGCTTATCAAACATCAGGATATTCACAGATAGATAAATGAGAAATCATTTGTCATTGCATCCTATAAATAAAATACAAACTAATCAGTGTTGAGGAAACTACTTTGAAAGTGAAGCTTGACAAATTACTCAAAGCTACTCAAAACAGTCAACCCGATTTATTTACAATTATAGATGTATGTATCAATATCTATATATATCTATCTATATATCTATCTATATATATATCTATTGTATATACATATGTATATATATATAATATATATATATATAACATATACACCCATATATTTTTTTTTTTTTTTTTTTTTATTGTTTCTTTCTCACCATGTAAATTAATATATTGTTTTTTTATACAGAAATCAAAACAGTGTGTGTGTGTGTGTGTGTTTTATATATATATATATAATATATATATATATATATTGTATATATATATGATACACATACATACAGTATATATACTTTTTACATTTTATATATCATCTTTTTATTATACATATATATATACATATATATCATATATATATATACTATATATATATATATATAGGTATCATATATCAGGGGTAAATGGAGAGAGAGAGAGAATATTGAAAATATAATTGATGAAATAAGTTTTCCTGAACCGATTCATTTGAATCCAAATGAACTGATTTGCTTAGAGGGATGGTATATTTCAGAAGATTGTGTTTGATTATTTCCTTGGCTAGTTTGATTGAAAGGCTGAAGGGTGAATGTATACTATATTATCCAATAAAAATGGCAATATAGCATTTTTTTTGTTGAACAACTGTTAGTTGTTTTAATGGATAGGCCATGCTATTAAAAATAGCCGAGGTACTGAAAAAATGTGGTTAAGTTAGTAGCATTGTTCATTTTAGTTAGTTACTCGTCAACACTGAAACTAATGAATGTAATGTTGTCTAAACAGCTCATTAGATCTGTCCTTTGATTAGCACTGTTTGCATATGCATCTGTAAGTATCTCCCCATCAAAGAACCCATGCTAGAAAGCGTAACTAGCCCACTTGAAGCCCTCGCTCTGTATCTCTTCAGATTTGGTGTGTACGTTGACATTGTTTTACCAACTCATCCAAATGTGTAATTGCAATTATAGTCCCTTGATGACTCCCCAAGGGGTGCATGATTGCAATTAGAAAGAGAAAATGTTAATTAATTAAGCTACTCAAAGAGAAGAGCAGGATTGGTTTAACTGTGGACGTCTGACCGGAGGACACCTTGGAGAATTAACTCCACTGTTTAGATGTAGATATCTCACAGCTGTTTTAGTCAGGAGTATGTACAGTATATGCATATATTGTTGATTTGTAACTTATGGACAGAATGCAAGATTTTGGTGCTGTTTTATTTGAATACAATGACAAAACGTAGGCGACAGCTATTTCATTGTTATGCCCTTTAGCATACTGAAAAGCTAAGGGCCTAAAACTTGTTTCTTCTGGACACAGCAGTTCATTGGGTTATTAGGCTGGGTCTCGGCAGAAACAGTCATCTAGATTGTGACCATTGTCTGTGATTGATGACCCAACCTTTAGTTGCTGAGCTGGTATGTTTGTTCCTGTGTAATTGTCCTCCAGATGGCTAGGCTAAGTGTTCGTTAACACGTTTATGGTGGTATTGTTAAAATTGATGGCTTGGATGCTTGGTTTTCAAAAGATGTAGTACACCAGACCGTCGTCCAAACAGTTGAGACTGTAACAAAAACACAGAGGACTGTCTTTTGTCTGAGCTGCGGCATTTTTTGTTTTTCCTTTCTTGATAGTCTCATGGGAATCCTGGGGCCTCCTTATAAAACGCATTTGATCCTGAATTCCATGGATGTTGTCCTGTGTGAATAGTTTATAAAATGTGTTTTTATATAGGTTGAATGTTTTGTGTTGTTTGTTAACAGGGAAACAAATCAGCATTTCTATTTTTTTCCCTGTATCCGCCAGTATTGAACACGCACTTAAAGTTAATCTTTAAAAACATTAATAATTTAATAAAGCTTTTAAAGAAAACATTTAGCAAATATCAAAATTAATATCAATCACAAATTCGGAATGTAGTACCATAAGGCTCAGTACTAGGACCATTGTTTTTCACCCTGTACATATTATCATAAATATCATTAAGAAATATAGAGTTTGTTTTCCCTGTAACGCAGACAATACTCAGCTCTATATTTCTTTGAGGCACAATGACCCATACCAATTAAATCACATTTGTAGTGGTATTTTTTATTTGTATTTTTGTGGCCATTCTGTATATTAACTTGATTTTACAATTATTTACCATTAATAAAAGTGGGATATATTTAGTATAATTTCTGCAGACATTGTATTCACATTCACATTAAGATCAGTCTGTTCAAACCTAAACTCCCAGGTTTTTGCAGACTTCCTTAAAATTCTATAATGCATTATAATACCACCATTTCAAATCAGTCATCTCTTAAAAAAAAAAAAAATAATTCTTGCAAAACTTATGTATTTGTTAATTTCATTCCCATAAAGAGGCCTTAAAGGTGGTTTGAAAAATGTTGAGAAATGTGTTTTGTGGACCCTCAGCCTGAGAGATCGGAGGGGAAAATGGATATAGATGGCAGTGCTAGTCATCAATCATGGTCTCTCAAGAGAAGGTGCAGCTAAAACTGGACTGAAGTGCTATCTGTCAGCTGCTGCGATACAGACGGTGCTGTGCAGCCCGGGCCTGTATCGCTCCACCATCAGCTCACAGCAGCATAAACTGCCATGTAAACACAGGCAGGTGCTAGCCTTGAGCGCAACCTACATACCTTTACAGAAGGTCATAATTGTACTGCTAGCTTTCATAGGGAGTATTTCATTTTTATGCTTGCCAAAGGTTTGTCATAACTTTAGCTCAGGATACCATAGAATAGCAGCTAGATAAAAAAAAAAAAAAAAATTTAATTTTGTATGAAATAGTGTTTGGTATAGGTTATAAAACAAAAACTGTAAACTCAACGTATTTGCTGAAAGAAATCCTCCTAAAACTTTTGAAGTAGTAATTATTGTGGCGTGGCAGTATACTACTGTGATAAACAAAACAAAAGGTTTGTCATAGCTTTAGCACAGTATACTATAGAAAAGAGGCTAGATAAAAAAAAAAAAATATCTATACAGTCGAACTGGGCATGAATGTTTGTTGAAAGAAATCCTCCTAAAACTTTAGAAAATTTACCTTTCGTGCCAAAAAAGCTAGTAGCAAGAGAGCCAGTAGGAGAATACTGTCGTGGTTCTAACTGTAATAAATGCAACGTTTGTCATAACTTTAGCATAGTATACTATAGAAATAAGGCTGGATCAAAATTACAATCTATAAAATCGAACTGGCCTTAATTTTTGTTGAAAGAAATCCTCCTAAAACTTTTGTAAGCGTACCTAGCAAAATTGCTATTAGCCAAAGAGCTGCTGTGGCACTATGATAAACACAAGGTATCATAACTTTAGCATTGTAGAAGAGGCTAGATTAAAATTGCAATTTATAAAATTGGCTTGATGTGTTTTGAAATAAATCCTCCTAAAACTTTTGCAAATATATCTATTGTTGCAATAAAGCTAGTAGACAGAGAGCTGCTGTGGTGCTAGCTGGTTTGTCACAAGGTTTGTCATAACTTTAGCACAGTATACTAAAGAAAAGTGGCTAGATAAAAAATTAAAAGCCATAAACTCAGACTGCTGAGGACAGGATGGTCGGTTTAAAAACTTCAGGGAAAATATATGCTGCCATTAGCTTTGTCTCACTGTTGAATAAAGCCACCAGGCGCTTCTCCCCTGATGTCAGGCAGCAGCTGTCGATAGCTCTCAAGATGGATAGCCGTTCTGCATGCCTATTGATTTGGCACAGGGCACAGATTTAAGTATCATTTGTCATTTCTGGAATGATGTGGAGTCCTAGTTAAAACCCAGAGAGGGGATATGGCCATGCCTGGGTGGGGGGGGGTGGTGGGGGGGGCTTGTTTTAGTATTTTTTTGATGAATGGCTCTACAGCTTTTTGGTTCTGTCTGGGAACGAAGGGGGCCATTTAAGCAGCTATTTGCTTTCACTGCATTCCAAGAACAACAAGACAGCAAGTCCAGATGCCTGAGCCGCCACTGCTGCAAACAGGGTGGTCTGACCCAGTGTGCAGGGGAGAGGGTGGGATCCACGCTGTAGCAAGTGCGTGGGCAGGCGAGGACCGAACAAGACTGCGGTCTCATTATGACTTCCGTTGCTGATCTGAGATTGATAAACCTCAGGGTTAAATTCAGGTTGAGTATACATCAATTTGACACTCACATCATTTTGACATCGCAGCACTTTTACCTTACAGATTTGTTTTTATTTTTATTTAATATAAATTAATTTTTTTTTTTCTTTAGTTTATTCATATTCATAGGGGTGCGTGACAAACAAATAAAACGAATGTTTGCTCATCAAACACAGAGCAGCTCCACAGAATCCCCTGGTGACTTCGCTTTGATTATGTTGTGCATTTGGGAGGCCAGCCAACAGGAGAGCGGACTTCATTATTGTATGGATCATCTTTTAAGACCATTTAAGATCACAGTGGTCCTGAGTCGAGTAAATACTCCAAGGTAGAGTGAATATTTCAAGAGTTTGTTGATTTTGTTTGTTGGTTTGTTTGAATGTATGCAATTCCTCATCCGTTCATCTTTGTTGAGAATCAAGGATGCATTCTTTTTTTGATAGAATCAAATTCGAGTTATGCCTTTGCAGGCTGCCGGCAGCAGATGGATAGAAAGATGTGGCACTAAACCTGGAAACCTTCAAACAGAGGAATGACATGTAATTACTTCAGGTGTCCATCAAGCTATGTTTGAAAATGTCAGCATGGGATCCGACATGATAGATTTACAACTTCAGGAAAAATAATTACCAGATTGAATACCCTGACTTCATGGTTGGTGCAATGCTACTTCGTTTTTCTCTACCTCTCGCTAGGCCCCAGTAGTGTGTGTGCAACAGCATTGCACCACAGGAGCACTAGTGTTGTCACAATTTCTTTTTGGAATAGCCAAAATGTCATCGTCCAGCTGGAGGGACATTTTTGTGTCTCTTAGTATGCTCACAACACAAACACTTGCACAAATTCCCACAGAGCCATGGTTTAAGGTTACAGTCTCAGGCATGACTTGCTCTAAGTGGCCAAGTCAGAAGGAGGTCTGGCCTCTGACGTAAGGCCCACTTCCATGTCTTTTGAAGCGCTGGCAGCTGAGGACAGTGACATAAGAAGCAGTAAAAGAAGCATCTGAGATCTCAATGCCTCATTGTTTGGATCACGGTTTCACTGGTTGTCAAAGACTGGCTGGACGTTTAGACTCACATCCAGCGATGATGAGTCAAAGCCATGGCAGTACTGTCAAGTCACCCTGATTAAAATCCTTAACAATGCAGTCATCCAAAGGAGGGATGTCAGTCAGTGGTGGTCAGTGAGTAGCTCTTTTGTGTACAGCGACTCACATTTGAAGATTTCAGTGTTGGTGATGCACCATGAAGATGCAGTAAAAAATGCAAGGGTTAATATTAATTTTTCACTTTTGGTTGCATGACACACTTTTGATGTAGGCATCTGTTAATTAGTAAGAATTTCCAAAAGTCCAGTTGTCTAAATCTTTCTTAAATTTTGGTTGCATGACACACTTTTGATTTTGTATTTTTTTATTTATTAATAATTTCGGAGTTGTATTTTTCTTTTTATATATATTCATATTTTGTTATTTCTCTTTGTCTATCTTTCTATAAATCCATAAATATTTATTTTTTGACTCGGTTTTATAACCTTTTTTTTCACTGGCCCTGAGCTTTAGTTGCTACAGGGAGGTCATGTAGTGTGTTCAGTTGGTTCAATGGGTCTCGCACTTCACTTCTTTCCTGTCTCTGCAACTGTCTCCATCTTGTTCGGGGCTATGTATAACAGCAGAGTACCGTTTGCGCTTGAATCCCCTCGGAGAAGTAGTGCATGAATTGATCCCATCCTCCCTCTCTAATGCCTCTTTCCTCTAACAGAACAAACAGGCAGCACGTGTGTGCCGCCCAGGACAGATGTTCGGGATTACTTTCACCTCGCTGCTTCATTGTATGCACTTTGGAGGATCCCAGCTGATGTGGAATGCTGCCTCCTCAGTTCGCCTGCCACTGCCTCTACAGGGCACATGTCTTCCCCAGCTTTATCTTTCTATCCCACTCTCCTGTCTCACTGTCTTTCTCTTTCCCTTTCTACTCATGACATACATCACTTTATTGAAGAAAAGAGTCGCTTTGGAAGCGGCCGCCCTCCAAAATTTGTTCGCCACATCCGTGTAGCTTGAAAACTGTCTAGTGTCTTTGTGCGGACGCTGTTTTTTTACTGCTTTTACAAAGGCGCTGCTACAAGCTGTGCCAGGATATTTGAATTTAGAAACGCAGTCCCAGTCAGACACCTGTACAGACGGCGTAGGGAAGTAGAAAACACTCTTAGCAGCTAGTTGGGAGGGAAAGCAGGTGTGTATTTGTGCATGTTTCGTGAAGTGGAAAGCCATTGAGCAATGAGGCCCCTCACTGGGAGGAGAGGAGGGGGAGTGACGTTATCTCCAAGCCAAGCGTCTATGCAAGCCACGGGCGGAAGTGGGAGCAAGACCGGGGACGGGGCCTCGACGCATCTTTAATTACTGCTGATATCACAGTGGAGAAGAGGGGGGACGAGTGAGCGGGAGAGAGCAGAGCCCGTGTTCACTTTTTAATTAAGGCTCGGTAGTGTAACTCGTCAATGTACATTATTGGAAGAATGAACATCAATGCCATTGCTTTTTCGCCCCCTCCTTTATCTCTGTCAATGATTCAAAGACATGATTTATGGTCGCTCGCCGTCTTTCAGGATCATCCATCAAAGCACCGGGCTCCGCCGCCGCCCGCCCGTTGTAAATCATTCTGAAAGCCTGTCACTCATTTCCATTAACTGTTCCTCTGTCGCTCTGGTCCCCGCCTCCCTCACCTCCCCTCTCTCTCTCTCTCTCAGTATCTCCATCTCTCTTTCTCCTCGTCTTCCTCCCCCTGCTGGTGCACAACCTTCAGTCATGCGGGGCTACGTGTTCCGTGTATGTGTTTTTATTTCCACGTTCTTTTTCCGTTATGTGTTCTATTTCAGACGTGCTGCAGAGGAAGGGGCCATGCCATTCCGTTCTAGCAAGCAGAACACCCCTCCCACTTCATTAATGGTTAAGACCCCTCAGCGGCTCGGAATCTCAAAAGGGCCGAGGGGTGGATGTGATCATTATGTAGACTGATAAGTAATTCACTAAGAAACTTAACACCAATAGAGCTGAAAGCAGGTCACTCTGAATTAGGTGTCGGAAAAAAGTAACTTTTGGAATAGGGATAATTCACAAAACTAATTAAAAAACAGGATATCAATGTATTTGTTAATATAAATAGATGTGTCACTTACATCTTAACCCATTTTAGGATGTGAGTGACAGATATCTCTCTACTGGTACTGGTGTTACAAAGAGATACAATGGCATCGGATTTTAGTAAATGGTTGTTGACATGACATGCCAAGCAATGAAACAATGTACAACTATTTTAAACAGCATTTTATAATTTATTTATAAAGGATCTTTTCATATAATAACTTATTTTATACACTCACCTTCATATATATACTCTCTATATCTGGCTTTTTTTGTCTAAGATCAAGACCACAAAAGAGTAGTCTGATAAATCATTTACTTTTTGTTTGGAATAATTTACTCAGCGTCATTACAGCCATGAAGATTTAATTCTGTGGAACAAATCATTTGTTCCTCTGCCACTGTTACATGATAGAAGTGTATTAGTCATTCAAAGCGGGAACTCGTTTATCCATCATGTCAATATGAAACTTAAGGAAGTGACTCATGCTGCTTCATGGGCTATTCAAAGTTCATGCAGTAAGAACAGGGTTAGAATCTGTACTTTCTGTTGTGGTTTTTCCGTCGCTTTCCAGCTAAATTGTCTGTGTGGTTTGAAATCCTGCTGCCCTTAAACGGCATCTTTACTCCTTTGACAGCGCATGCAGCAACACTCTTTTATGAAGTGGAAAAAAAGTTGACTCAAAAGAGGACTGTCAATCTCTCTCAGTAGCTGACACTGCTCTGCGGGGAGCTTTTGGCCTTTCAATTGAGTGGCTTCCTTTTTCATTCTAATCAACAATTTGATATCAACGTGACAAGATATCCACCAACAGCAGAAAAGTAGCGTTGAGGGGGGAAACTTTTCAGGGAATGCCTTTGCCAACAGTTCTCACAATTCGGGCAGCCATTGTCTGCTGCGCAGGCTGTCGCCGAGTGACAACGCTCTCCCAGCGCATCCCGAAGTCGGTGCTTTTCAAGCAAACGGCGGTCCCTAATCATCACGCGGAGGACGTTTGACAACAACTCCCGACAAATTTGCCATTAAAATGAATAGTAACCGTGAACAGAGGGTCTGTTTTGGAAGCGTTCTGCTTTCTCTCTTTCTCCCTTTGGTGTTCGCTCCCCGCTGTGTTGCAGGTTTTGGCGTGAGAGAAGTCTTCCCTCGCTTTATTTGTGCCACCAAACAGCCTTTGGTCCCACAAGAAGCTGACAGCACCATGCTTCTGTTTCATATACACTGGGAAGTCTCATTGTATTTAATGAAGGGAAAAACTGGCTATCTACTATTAATGAACTTGGAATATAAAAAATGCATCCTTTGCTGAAAACTGCACAAAACTGCTTGTATAAGGCAAAGTGGCGACTGGAGGGGGGCCAGAATCTAATGAAAGATCCATAGCTAGGGGAGGAAGGGTACGTGAAAATGCAAATGATTTTAAAGGGATAGTTCACTCAAAAATGACATTTCTGCCATCATTTACTCACCCTTGTGTCATTTAAAACCCCTATGATTTTTTTTCTTCCGAAGAACACAAATAGTGAGTTTTTGAAGAGTATCCCGTTCACTGTTCTCCATATTCTCAAAAGAACACAAGAAGAATATCCTGGTCGCTCTTTGCCATATAATGAAAGAAAATGGAAACTGGCAAAATGCCTCAGTTTTTTTTTTCTTTCATCCATAACATTTAAAGTCAATGGGGTCCAATGTTGTTTCAATAGCCCATAAAATCAATCAATATAGCATTTTTTCCTTTTACTGTTGATATTTTGGGAATATCAATGTGATTAATTGCAAAAAAGATCATTTGATCAATTAAACATGATCATTTTGATTAATCTGCATATAATGCAGTTAATTTGACTAAAATTTGAATAGACAAATTTTTAATTCATAACCCTATTTATTAGACATTTGGACCCCTCAACATTTCTCAAATTATCTTTTTTGTGTGTTTTTTCCATAAGACAGTAAGTCATATAAGTTTAGAATGACACGAGGGCGAGTAAATGACGACACGTTTTATTTTTGTGTATCTATCCCTTTAAATGACACCATTATTCAATGAAAATCTAATCCTCCAATGTAATTCTCTGCTTTAGATGCATTGCATCAGGTTTGATGTCACTGAGATGAAACATTGACCATCTAATGACACCATATTTTATTTGTTCTATTCATAAACTATTGGGATCATGAGATTTTTTAATATGATGCACAAGTTGTATGGATTTTAGTGCTTTTCTGACACATTAACTTGCAATATATGGAACATTTATGGTTTGGATATAACATGAGGGTGAGCAAATGAAAACATTCTCTTTTTCTTTCTAATCCAAAGTTTGAGGTCTATTAAACTTTACCCTTCGTGAGAAGTGTGTGTGATTTAAATCTCTTGCCATTATATGAAACCTTCAACAGTTTTTGGTGGCGTATACATTTTCTTTTTTTGGCGTTGGTTATTTTAGTGCAGTCTATAGATGTCAAAAGTCTCACACGGTGTCAAAAGTGGGTTTGCATTGTCTTCGCGATGTGCGGTCACAAAAACAGGTCACGATCATCAGTTCTTTAAGTATTTGCATGTTCTCAAACTCAAAAAATCAATTAGAACCTCTGAATCCCATTACAATGTGAACTCCCTAAATAGATAAAAAGAGGAGTTATGTGTTCTCTGATCCAATACCCCACTTCTTTGTCTTTGTAATCATCGGTACGTTCAGTCCTCTTTATATATGTCAGACAAGGTGACTGTGACAAAGGCCACACGAGGGCTTTGTTCATATGAAGCACAGAGGACGGGGGAACGTGTCCCAGCGGATCTGTCTCCAACAGTATGTCCCTTCTACTTTCATTTAGGACAGTGGCAAGCGCTTCAGTGGTGTTTCTCAGCAGCTGTTTGAGAGGAAGTGAGGTGTCCCACGCTCTCTCACCTCATTGTGTCCTGTGACATTTGTTAATGCCACGACTTTGTTCTGCGTTTCAGGATATTTGGAATGTCTTATTACCATTATGCATGCATGAAGATTTAAAGGGATAGTTCACCCAAAAATTTAAATTCTTTCATCATTTATTCACCATCAAGTTGTTCCAAGCCTGCATGAGTTTCTTTCTTCTTTTGAGCACAAAAGAAGATATTTTAAAGAATGTTGGTAACCAAAGAGTTGTTGGTCACCATTGACTTCCATAGTATTTTTTTTTTCTTCCATATGGGGACCAACAACAGTTGCATATCTAACAGGAAGCCACAGAAAATGAGTTCAGCTGTGGTTTAGTGGTTAATGCATGTGCTATGTGATACTTTGAGCAGTGGTGCATATTCAGACTCACATTTGAATTTGGTTTTGGATCCGGTCGTCCTTTGTCACGTTCCTCTGTAAATAAAAGCGACAAAAAGCAAACAAGAGGGGTTGAAACAAACTAAATTGAATTTGGTTAGTAGTGTTATCTTAGAATTATTTAGATACTATTATAGATTTTATTAATATTTTGAATTAGTTCTTTTTATTATATTTTTTTTTTTACTTATAGTTTTAGTAATTTTGTCATGTGTTTGTAAATCTTAGTTTTTTAGTAGTATATTAATTTTTGGTATGTGTGTGTATATATATATATATATATATATATATATATATATATATATATATATATATATATATATATATATGTATATGTATGTATATACAGTACACACACACACACACACACACACACACACACACACATATGTGTGTGTGTGTGTGTGTGTGTGTTTTATATGTATATGTATGTATATACAGTACACAAATTAACAATTTTTGTTTTTGTTTTTTTATTTTGTTTAAAATAATGTATTTTTTTTTTTTTATTTTGATTTTTTTTTGATTGAAAAAAGGGTTGTGTATTAAGATGGCAGGTCTTTTAAAAGTGTGGCCCTCTCTCTCTCTCTCTCTCTCTCTCTCTCTCTCTCTCTCTCTCTCTCTCCACCATGCAAACATTCCTGACTGACATTCAATCAGGAAATTTAAACTAAAGCCTGATGATCTTTCATTAGCAGTACCCTGCTTGCTTGGTTGCTCAGGTTCAGATGAGTGGGAGGGATGGGGGCCGTAGGGGCCAGCAGGGCCGGTGCTCCTCCATCAGGCCTCATCACGCTCATACTAGAGCAAAAGCCGGGGACAGTCCATGGAGGGACAGAGAGGTTTAGACACTTTAGTGGTCGTGACCCATGTCGTAATGCTAGAAGTGCTTCCATTTAGTGGGGATGATGACAAAAATCAAGCACATTTTTGAGTAACTAATTAGGTCAGTTAATAAAGTGTTTTTTCTCTTATGTACTGTATGTATGCTAACTTCAGGCTGTCAAATGTTTATCATTGTAAGTAAATTTAGTAATAAGGACATTATCTAAAATCTTAATTTGGGACTTACACATGTTGTAGAAATATAAAATATATGTGAATATAAAATTGTAATGAAAAAATTAAATTAATTTTATTCAAATTATATTTGTGACCTATATTTAAAATTTTTTTAAAAAAAATTATTTGTAACTTTTTTAAAATTAAAACATTTGATTTGAATTTGATTCAAATGTGTGCATTTTTTATCATATATTCAAAATTGTAATCAAATGATTTAAATAGTTTTTTTTAATAATTACAAATAAATATTTAATTACTCATAAAAGCACGTGATTTTAAGAAAACTTTCTTATTGACATATGTATACACAATATATATATATATATATATATATATATATATATATATATATATATATATATGTATATATATATATATATATATATATATATATATATATATATATATATATATATATATATATGTATATATATATTAGGGCTGTCAAATGATTAATCACGATTAATCACATCCAAAATAAAAGTTTTGTTTACATAATATATGTGTGTATACTGTGTATATTTATAATGTATATATAAATACACACACATGCATGTATATAGTTAAGAAGAATATGTTATGTTTATATATTAAATATATTTATATATAATATAAAATATAAGAATATAAATATATAAATGTATATACATGTAAATATTTTCTAAATATATAATTTATATGTGTGTATTTATATACATAATAAATATACCCTGTACACATACATATATTATGTAAACAAAACTTTTATTTTGGATGTGATTAATCGTGATTAATCATTTGACAGCCCTAATATATATATATATATATATATATATACCCTGTACACATACATATATTATGTAAACAAATATATAATATATTAATATCAAATAAATAAAATTGTTTTAATATACATTTTGCTCCTTGGGTAGAAATACTGCATTTCAATGGTATTTGGGTATTTTTTACTGATTTATTATTATTATTATTTTTATTTTTTTTTCTTATTAAGAACACTTATTAAGAACTTTTTGTGCTTTTTCTAATTTTCAGTAGAATATTGAAGTAGTATAGAAGGAGGAGTCCCAGTCTTTAGCCCCTCCCACTGCCCACCCTCTATCTGCCATCATTAGCAGACTCTAAAAAGCATCCGGTTCATGCATGAGGTCACAGTACAGGGTGAGCAGAGAGGCTGGTGTGCTGCTGCAGAAGCAGAGTTTCTGTGTTTGAGGTAGAGCCGTCTCAAAGGAGCACTTTGTTTACCAGCGAGAAGATCACCAATGTTTGTCAGCTTGTGGACCACAAATGTTTATGACACAAATGGTTAAGGATCAGTTTATAACAGATGAGGCCTTAGTGACCATAACGTGCATGTGTTAACATTACTTTTAATCGTTAAAAAAGGAATCTTTGATCCTTTAGACTTTGACTTTAATTTACCCAAACGTGTTCTTTCAAAGAACGTCTTTTGATATAGATTATGACACAGCCGCTTCAAAACCTTCGAATCAAGACCACAAATGCTGCAACTTTCCAGTCCTGAATTCTATTCGATTATGTTATACCATTAAATATTTAATGCGTGGGTATATGAAAGCAAGGCATTTATCTGCATGAATTGCTCCTGTTTAGTCAAGGAAGTAATGTGCTTTAAGTAACATCTCTGTCATGCATACAAAAATTAACGCTAATCTCTCCGCTGCCTGGTTTCCAGCCAGAGCCCTGGAAGAGGTTTGTGGAGCAGTCAATGTGTCTCAGCACGAAAACAACACATAATACTTTACTGCAATGCTTTAATAGCCATTTTATTGATGCATCACTAATATTAAAGATTTAATTGCATTAAAATGAAAATTATACTGTAATATCTAGAGAAGATTAAACTGTATTAAAATATAAATGACACTAGTAACAGGCAGAGGGGAATAAAATGTAAATTAATATTTAATAATATTTTGTCATAAACATTAAATTAAACATTAAACGTCATTTTATTTTTCCGATCTATTTGATTTTTCACACACTTTGTCTTGATAATCACAGGTCTGTGTTGTTTTGTGTTGTTATTTATGTTTATTTTATGTTTGTTTGTAATGAGTTTTGGTGGTGAGAATGTTTTTGTGCTTGATATGGATCTGGTATTTCTCACTTCTGGTCAGTGTAAATGTTGACGTGGAGAATGTTCACACTGCTCTCTGAGTGCCTGCGGTGATACACTGGGAAAGGATTTCATTGGGCCTGTTAAGTATTAATTGACATCACGTCAGCAGAGCCGTGCTTTGAACTGATTTACTAAATAGCCAAACCTCCGATGGCATGCTAATTATGGATTGTAAATAAGTTTAATGTCAAAATATATACATTGTTATTTATTTTGATATATTTTAACTTTTAACCTTTTAAACTTTGACAAATCCACTATTTATTATGATCAGAAAAAAAAAAAAAAAAAAAAAACCCTTACCTGGTGTTACTGGCGTCATTAATATTTTTATATTGTTTAATCTTCTTGTTTTGGTTATGAAAAGCAAGGCATTTATCTGCATGCATTTTATATTTTATAAATACACTTCATGCATTTATTTATTTATTTTTCCTATGCAGAAATTTAGAGGAAAATTTATTTAAAATAGTAACAGTGTTGTTATTGTTAATTAAACTTAAACAATAAAAGATAGTTAATTGAAGTAAAGCGGAGATAAAATAAAATTATAGTAATATGAAGTAGATAAAAGAAATAAAGAGATATGAAATTTAAATAAGTTTTATAAAATTTACTTAAAATTAGAATTGTTGAATTTATATTTAAGTTTGGAAGGAAGATTAAAAAAATAAAAAACCTCTTAAAGTTTACTAAAACTTAAAATGTACTTAAACTAAAACTGAAATTAAAATGAATGTAAAACAAATTACAAAAGCGCTTCAAATTTACTAAAGCTTAACCAAATGTAATTAAACTAAAACTGAAATAAAAAAAACAAACTTGAACAGAAATATAAAGAATGACAATAGCACTTCAAATTTACTAAAGCTTAACAATATGTACTTAAATGGAAATAAAATAAAATGTAAAAAATGACAAAAGAACTTAAAATGTAATAAAGCTTAACACATTTACTTAAACTCAAACTGATGTAAATAAAGCTAAACAGGAATATTAAAAAATGACAAGCACTTAACAACATACTGAAAATAGTCAGATTCAAGAATCGTCTAAAAACACATATCTCCCATCTTTATTTGACCCTCTAACTCCAGTAATCTCTATTCTAATTCTATTTGTAGTTTTTTAAAAAAAACTTGCCCCTTTTAGACTTGCACTTTATTCATATACTAACTTAATCTCTATTCTAATTCTATTTGTAGTTTTTCTTTTTGTATTGTTTTTGTTTTCTTTTTTATTTATTATACAATTAAAAAAGCCAAAAAAGGCCTCTAAACACTAGCATGCTTGTTTTCTTTTATTACTGTATATAATTTTAAAAAACCTTGCTACGTGTACTGTGTTAAGCTTTTTAAAAAAAACTTGCCCCTTTTAGACTTGCACTTTATTCATATACTAACTGAGACTTGTTATAGCACTTGCATATCATTGACTAAATGTAAATGTAAAAATTTGTAAACTTTGGCAGTCCTCACAGGCGTCGACTGCACGGTCTGAACAGTTACAGCACATTGCTTTTGCATCTACCATATTTCCTGTGCTACACTGCAGACGTGTTGGGAGTGGCAGGCGCTGGTAAATGAGAATGTCTTGCAGTTGCATGCGATTTATCAAAGTCTCTGTGCGCCGCAGCTCGGCACGCCGCAAGACTCTTGAACTCTATTTAGAGCACAGTTAGGTAAACCCACAGTGATCCTGGCTGTCAAATCTTATGACAAAAATCAATAGCCAAACCAGTGTTTCCAACAAAGGCCTGCCTGTGCAGCAGTGACTGCAGTGGAGATTACAGCGCTCGCATGACCTGCTTCGTTAGCGCGCCTGCTTGTGTGTGAAGGCTTTTTATGTGGGACACGAAAATCTTGCCTTTTCTCTCTCTCTCTCGCTCTCCCCTTCCGCCTCTCTCTTTTTAAAGTGTGGCATAAATCCGGGAGATGAAAATGTCATGGAGCAGGTTCATTTTGCAAAGAGGTTTTGATTGCCATGCGCGTGTAATTGATTGTTCCAAGGACAGGGGGAAATCTAGAAATGTCATAACAGCCTCTGCTTAGGTCTCTCCTGCTGCTAGACAATCAATGAGAAGTAAAAAGAGCTATCGATCAGCGCGCGGCAAAAACTGTAGCCTGAGACGGCAAGGAGATCCGTGGCCAAAGTGGCACAGACCGCCAGACCTGTCAACAGCGCCTCAGAATTAGGGTCTCCTGCGACGCTGGTGTTACCTTTCGCATATTCGCGGAGGGCCGGAGATGTTGCAGCTGTTCGCCCTCCTGAACTGATCGATGATAGAAATGTTACCGCTATAGGGGTAAATGTTTGATGAAGCGCTGATAGAAATATTAGCATTAGGGCAGTTCAGCGCACATGGAAAACGAGAGAGCGACGGGAAAAGTTATTGCCTGAATGTTACGTTGGTTCCTTGAACTAATGCAAATCACACCCTTGACTGAATGCTGACTGACAGATTTACCCCCAACAGAACCTCACACTTCTCAAAGGGGATGATTAGTCCGCTGCAGTGGCACGCTAAAAGGACACGTCCAGCAAGAAAACCCGCATGCCTAGTAGACCACGTTTTTAAGTGTTATTATTCCTCTTCCCTCTGTATTAGTGGAGTTTTAAAGCAATTTCTGCAGACCCTGTCTAATTCTGTTGCTGCAGTGGTGACCGACGCCATATATGAATTATTGTTTATTGTTTTAATGCCATGTCATGCCATATTTAACTAGAATCTAGTATCTGTGGCATGAGTTTGACTGGACACATGGCCTCAGAACATTAACGTCAAAATATAATCAAAACTATTCATTTTGCAATGCTATGATTATTAAGTGATACAAGTTCAAATTCAGTTTTAAACATGTTACATTATATTATTATACTTGATATGCTATAATACAATGTAAATTAGTTATCAGTAGAGAGGAGTAAAAATAAATTAATATTTAATATTTATAATACAATGTAAATTAGTTATAATAATATATATATATATATATATATATATATATATATATATATATATATATATACTATATATATTATATATATTTATTTTAATAAATTTATTTATTTATTTTATTTTTTTAAATAAAAGATGTAAGCTGTGTCCAAAATTGCTCACTCATTCACTAATCCCTATATAGTGTATGGCAGTTGAGTGGACTATATCAGAAAGGAGACATTTTTAAATACCAACCCTACCAACAGACATTTTTAAATATTCACCAAATGCTATCATCATTTTTGTAAATTAACAAAGATGCCACCTCAGTAAAGTAATAAATTATTAAACTGAGTTAATGCCTACATAATTTATATTTCATATAATCCATGAAATAAACGTCAAAACAGAAATAATAAAGATGTAAAAGATCCATCTCTCATTCAAACTCGCTCGCTCCCGCTTTCTCTTCCAGCTCTTCGGTTCTCCGCATTGGATTGTGGGAAATAATGCTTCAGCGAGTGAACATCATTTGTACACTCGAAATCAGAATGCATTGTGGGTAAAAAGTAGTGAAATGGCTGACACCCGATATAGTGGTTAGGGAGCAGTTTCGGACACAGCTCTAGTTTAAAATCTAGTTATAGTACAATTTATAGAATATTGTATCATGGTTGATTATAATAACTGGCTAACAGATTTTCTTTTTTTTTTTTTTTTTTGTTTTTTTTTTTTTTAATGGTTTATTTCTTTTTATTTTAAGTATATAAAACATATTTAATCTCACTTTATAATACATTTAAGAGGTGGAAATATTTTCGCTTGATGCAGATTTGGTAGTTTTCCCTTTGATCATTTACATTTTTTATTATTATTTGTTTTTATTTACTATTAATTAGCATATGAAACAGACGTGTGACCTGCTGGGGGTCGTGACCTTCTAGTCTTGACAGGTTGTAGCTGTGGTGCTCATGTGGGTAATACAGGTTTGCGTCTGGCTGGTTACCCCCGAAAACTTCCTGATACTTTTTACTACATCTATCAAAAAGCCAGAAAATGAAAAAATAAGCCTAAACTTAATATATTCCAAATGAAAAGTGCAAAAGTTACATCTTACTTGTGTCATTTCTATTTTTCTGTATTGGTTTTAAAAGCTGCTTCAATCAAGAGTTGAACACAGACGTCTGATGGATCCTCATTTTGAAGCTCTGTATTAAATTACACACACATATTACATTTCTCCATGCTTTTTTCGTAACGTAAGTTTTTTCGCTTCTTTTTTAATATTGCACTCATTCTTAAACTCTTTAAAAAAAGACCCATATAACTTCATTTTAGGTGCATGAAATTTCAAGACAGCACTTTTTTTTTCATGAGTACATTAAAACGACGGTGCCAGAGGAAATGATACAGATTACACTCACTTTGATCCATCAAAGTGCAAAATCAGTAACTCATTACAGTTTTTGTAGGTTTAGAATATGGTTCATCAAAATGTCTGACACCATTGTGAAAAAAAAAAAAAAAAATGGAAATGCATCACTGTCTCTTTTAAAATTAAAAAAACGTTTTTGTTCCAGCCTTTGATCACACTTACAGTAATAAGAACTGACTCTTAAGAAAAATCCATGATAATACCGCTACTGTATATATGAATCAGATGTGAAAAGCGCATTTAATGCTAGCATTTCTCTTCGCTCTTCTGCAACCATTTGGCTGGGAATCAGGCAGCTCTTTGAAATCCAGCTGCCGCTGTCTTATGCCAGGAGTCTTTCCCAACGGATTAATGTTATAAACACTTAGTGGCTGATTTATGATGGACACCTTCGGGTTTTTGACCTCTGAATATCCCTGTCTGAAGATATAAATTTGTTGTGACACAGATTGGAGGGTTTACAGAAGTTTATGACATGCTAAATCTCTGCACAGGCGTGTCAGTGCCTTATTTTGTAAGCCTAGTTGGACAGACGGCTGTTTTCATTGCTCTGATATGGCGCAGAAAGCCCAACGACGGCACACAGGCCTGCCGTGAATGAGCCTGGCTTCTTTGAGAGGTTAAATGAATGAGGTGCCATGCATGCGCGATTACAAAAGGCATTCATGTATGCGCCGCTTCGACCAAATCAAAATAATGCATATTGAATATTACTGAAATGAATACAAATAGCCCACGTCAGGGATCAAATTATGCTTTGGTTGTTCTATTGGCTCAGACATCAATAACAAAAGAGGGGGGTGGGATTCGACTGCTGTTGGCCTGTCCTAGCAGTGGATTATGGGAAAGGCTGGTGTATCTCATGTCTGTGGGAGTGGTGTCCTTGTGTTTGATCTTGTACTCCGAAATCCTGCCACTTGGCAGGGATCACAAGCTGGCTAACACAAGCTCCCTGTTACAAATGGGTAAGGAAGGGAAATGTAACCATTCATGAAGGGATTTTGTAGAGATCTGGGCCTGGAAGGTTAACATGTGCCTGTGGTTGAATTTATGTGTATCCCAGATGCTCAGACGATGGAGAAATTGGAGCCCAGGGAACAGTGACTGCAATAATGCCACCCACATCAGTTTATGAAATGGGTGCCTTTTCCAGCTTGATAGGGTTTTTAAAGGAAATCAATTCATTGTTTTAGCAGACAAATAATAATCAAACTAAATTAATATATTTTAATACTGAAGTAACTGCTTAATTTAATCACCATACAAAATTAATTTGTTTAATAGGCAACACTGTCTTAGTCAGGTAATTTTATGCATAGCAATTTGACAATTAATATGTCAAAATACTGTAAAATTAGCTAGTATTTTGTTTAGATTGCCTTGAAGTCTGAGAACATGGTTGCCAGGCTGAGTGGATCCCGCAACATGTCCAAGTAATGAAACCTGCATTAAACCATTTTAATTGCTCTGAATGAGACACTCCTCAGACCTGTCCTGATTTTTTATTAGGTTGAAGAGTATTACATGTTCACTAAAATGCAGTGTGGTTGACTAATGCATGTTTCATTTAGCCATCTATCTTTCATCCGCAGTCCAAATAGCAGTTTTGATTACTCCAGGTGTATGTTGTCATGGTTACTTTGCTTGTTTAGATTGTAACTATCGTAAAAATCTTATAAACACAGAGATATGCAGAAACATGCCAGTCACTGAAGAAAAAAAGAAATCACATTGCACCATGATGTATTTCGTTGTAACAGAACGAGGATTGTGCAATAGTGCACAGGAAGACAGGGTTAATTTCAGTCTCCATATTTGATATTTTTTAATCCCACACATCTTGTAAATCATCGAAAGCTTAGCAAATTCTGCTGTCCATCATTTTGCCAGTTGACTGGTTGAGTGATTTACAAACCGTTGAGACACCATCTACACAATCTCACTCCTTTTATTTCAAAACTATATATACACATTGCAATACATAAAACATGATGCTCCTCTTGGAAACTGCTAGTGCATGAGCACATTCTGGGATGCAATCATCCATCATAGTCAGTCATTTGAGAAATCTTCATTGCGGAAGATCAAGGTCTTGGCACGTCGGTTAGCTTTCGCACCGGCACGGCGGGCCCCTTGTTGGAGGGACCCCATTCTTTGGGTTTGTTTGGAGAGGCTAAATCCCAGCTCCATCTTTATCCATTTGCTGACATCGGTTCACCTCCAGGCTTACTCCTGAGGCACCTTTGAAATATTGATAAAAAGTCTTATTTTCAGAATCCAAAGGAACAGGACATGGTGAGGGTGCACAGCGTAGCACTTTTAGCCCTCATATTTGAGAGTTGCTCTCATTGAGCATCTCCAGCTTAGAAAAATATTAACCACATGAAAGGGAAGTGCCTGGCCCGGGCTGTTAGGTCCTATGTATATTTAACTGAGCACATCTGCGTGTAATAGCACTTGAAATACCAAGTGCTATCCAAATATGTGTTCATAAAATTTAGATGATCTTGAATTTTCTTAACCGTGGCGATTGATGTAATTGACAGTCTTGGATATATTTTATTAAGTGAATAATACAGTGTGGTTTAAGAGGTGATGAAAGATTTAGGAAATGATTTTGAGTCTATAGTCAATAGTGGTTAATTTGTAGCCAGCAAATATTCAGCGGGGATCAGAAGGATGCCAGGTTGCATTTAACAATTTTTAGGTTAACTGCATTTATGCGGTCTTATGATGTTTTTGCCTCATTCTGAATGAGAATGATTGACAGTAAATAAAAACTTTCCAGACATTGTGAACCCACTTTTTAACCGTTTAATCTTTAAAAGTGAAATATATCTTCAGATCAAGTTTATCGCATAAAGAGTGAAATATATCTTCAGATCAAGTTTATCGCAGGCTCCTATCAACTAGCTACAACTATCAATCAAATAGTTTTACAACTAGACTATTGCAATAATGCGTATCACCTAGAGAAAATCACCTTTTACTCTGCACCCATATGGTATGTGTAAACAGATGAAACCTTCAGAAAACTAAGTCAGTGACTTATGAATCACACATACTGCCAAATTGCCCACTATTACAAGGAGAAGATTACAGGCACACAAGCTTCTGTGAGAAAAGATTACAATGCTACACTTGAAGAAGGATGACAGTATTTCAGACACGATTTCTATAATAAATGACACCAACTTCATTTTTGGATTTAGTTATTGATAAGGATGTCAGTTTTTTATTCACGTTTTTTTTCTTTAATAAATCTGACTTTCTTTTTTTTTGTTTAAATGGTTAAATGTGGTTATTTAAAAGACAATGAAACTAGTTTTACGTTTATCTCATGAAATGATGGATATGAAAGCCTTTGGAATATTTGTGATTTTGGTCTTTTCATTAATCACTGTATCATGTATTTTAACTCATTGATTATCACTGTTTCAGTTGACAGCATTTCAATGACACTATGAAATATTGGTGTATGTGATTATTTGTGACTCATCTGATTAATGATTGTGTCGTTTTATTAGTTTAAATCACAGGGGAGGAGGGCGAAAATGAAATGCAGGCCGAGGAGGAGAATTCTGAAAGGCCCACTTCCAAGGACAAAGAAGACAAAGACATAGACAACAAAAGCAGCTATAGCTTCCAGAACTCTCCGGTCAGTGTCCTCTCCAACCAGGAGGTCGAGCTGGAATCCCGTCTGAGCGATGGCAGTGACAGACTTTCTGACTTTAAGACCTCACCACCAGGAAGTCAGAAGGACACAGAGAGCCAGGGCTCAAAACTGAAGGATGACATGCACAGTAGCCTGGAGAAAATGAGGGCTGCTTATGCCAACTTCCTTTCAGACTCCTACTGGTCAAAGATTGGACTAGATTTGAAGGTTGCTAACGCTGGCAGCAAAGCAAACTGTGACAGCACCAACGGGAGCACCAAGAGCGAGTTTGACTGGCACCAGGACGCACTTTCAAAAACCCTGCAGCAAACGCTGTCCCCGAAACCTGTGTCAAAGCCTAATCTATTCAGCTCTGTCCACCTGTATAGGCAAAGTAGCAAAGCATGTGGTGCGGTCTTTACGGGCGCCAGCCGGTTCCGCTGCAAAGACTGCAGTGCGGCATATGACACCCTGGTGGAGTTGACGGTACACATGAACAAGAGTGGCCACTACCAGGATGACAACCACAAAAGACAAAACATCGCCTCCACTTCATCATCCAAGAACCGAAAGAGGAACCTTCAAGACATGGAAGGCAAGGAAGATGCACAAAAGGTGCTGAAGTGCATGTTCTGTGGCCACTCTTTCGATTCTCTGCAAGACCTGAGCGTCCACATGATCAAAACAAAGCATTACCAGAAAGTGCCTTTGAAAGAACCTATTCCAGTAATCACTCCCAAATTAGTCCCACCAGCAAAGAAACGTGCATTTGAAGCCACAAGGCCTTGTTCTCCCGACTCCACCACAGGGGCTTCGGGTTACAGTGCGGCACAAAGGTCGTCTGGCCTCGCCAATGCTCCCAACAGTCGCTACGGCTATCAGAACGGTGCTAGTTACACGTGGCAGTTTGAGACATGCAAATCTCAGATCCTGAAGTGCATGGAATGCGGAAGCTCCCATGATACGCTCCAGCAGCTCACCACTCACATGATGGTCACCGGCCACTTCATTAAAGTGACAAATTCGGCCTCCAAGAAAGGCAAACAGCTAGCCCTCGATCCTCTAGCAATAGAGAAAATGCAGACACTTGCTGAGCCAGCAGTGAATGAACTTGAAGGAGAAAAAGTTTCTCCGAAGAGCACAGCATCTGGTGACTCTGAGAGGGCTACGTCACCAGACAAAGCTGAAAAGGATGGAGAAAAGGACAACAAACAAGATGAGGAGGACCGGAAGTCCACTGACGCCAATTTCAAGTATCCCTACTTGCGAGAAGAAGACCTTGAGCAGGGGTCCACTGGAGGCGGTGACATTCTCAAGTCTTTAGCAAACACGGTGGCTTCGGCAATCAATAAAGCTCAAACAGGGACCCCCAGCTGGAGCGCTTACCCCAGCATTCATGCGGCCTACCAGCTATCAGGAGTGATCAAGACTGCCTCCTTTTCCTCTTCTCCTCCCATCCAGCTCAAGCAGAATCTCAACCACAAGCACAGAGCCATCGCACCCAAGGGGAAGTTCTATCAGGGACTTCGGGGACTTGAAAGTTTCCAGGGACATCACAATTCGGACATCAAAAAGGAGAGGGGTGGCGCATCTGACGGCAAAGAGAGCCAGAGCTGTAGGTTTGATCTGGTGGAGAATGATGACAGTGATTGTCAAGATGATTCCTCCTCCTCTTCAAAGCTGGATGCAGACTGTGTAAGTGAAGAGAATGACACAATCAAAGGGAAGTTGAGCCCAGCTTTTTCTGACAGAGGGAACCCGTCACCTAGCCCCCCTGCCAGCAACGGGCACAGCAGTTCTTCAGAGCTTGTCAGCGACTCACAGGAAGTCCTTAGCATAAACCCTCTAAGCGCACTACAGTCTGTCTTGAACAATCATTTGGGTAAAGCAAACAAGCCCAGGCCTGAAAGCATCCTCTCCCATCGCACACAATCCATCTTTTCAGAACTGAATAGAGGTTTAGAGAAACCAGTTTCAGCACTCTCAGCATCTGCTGCCATCAGGCCCAGCAATAGCTTCATGTACACAAATGACGACCAGCCAATAGACTTGACAAAACACAAACACAACAAAACAAATTCTTCCCTCTTATTGCAGTCCTCCACTCCAGTGCCCCAGAAACATGCGCTCTCTGACATTGCTGACATGGTGAAGGTTCTTCCAAAAGCCACAACCCCAAAGCCCTCAATGCCAGCGAGAGTGCTTGCCATGAAGCTGGAGACCGACGTGCGACGATTCGAAGACGTCTCCAGTGAAATGTACTCGGTTCACAAGCGTAAAGGCAGACAGTCCAACTGGAACCCCCAGCATCTGCTCATCCTTCAAGCCCAGTTCGCCTCCAGCCTTTTTCAGACTTCTGAGGGCAAGTATCTCCTCTCAGACCTCGGGCCTCAGGAGAGGATGCACATCTCCAAGTTCACTGGGCTCTCCATGACCACCATCAGCCACTGGCTCGCCAATGTCAAGTACCAGCTTAGGAAAACGGGAGGGACCAAGTTTTTGAAGAACATGGACACTGGTCATCCGATCTTCTACTGCAATGATTGTGCATCGCAATTCAGAACGCCCTCTGCGTTTATATCTCACCTGGAGAACCACTTGGGTTTCCAAATTAAGGACATGAACAAACTACCCATTGAATATCCGACTAAAGTAACAGAGCCCGAACTTTCAAAGGCGCTCAATGTCCGGCCTACGGATTCGCAGATCACAGAAGAGGAATCTGACTCAAAGTTCAAATGCAAGCTTTGCAGTCGGACATTTGCCAGCAATCACGCGGTCAAACTTCACTTGAGTAAAACTCACAGTAAATCCCCTGAGAATCATTCACAGTTTGTGGAAATGGACAAAGAGTAACTTTGTTGATTTTTACTACTTGTAGTTATCTTGTTGGTAAATAACTGTAATTGCTCTGCTTTTATAAAACACCGGTCAAGTTGTCTACTTTTTTCCCCCTTTTTTCCCCATAATGTTTCAAGTAGCATTACGTAGAATGCTTAAAGTTCAACTTCAGAATCAACATTTCATCATTTTGGACTAAATGGACACACTGGCTGGGTTAGAATGAAGTGTACTGTTAGAAAATAAATAATCCTAAAAAGATTAAGAATACATTGACGTAAGTCTTTGCACCCTGTTAAAATGCACCACCAGTAATGAAATGTATTACTGCTTGAGACATAAATGCTGATGTTTGCATGCAATAGCTCTGGCTATGACTACTATTTATTTGTATGATATGGCAAGTTTTAACTGTATTACGTTTAACAACAAATTGATCGATGCATTGACTGTAATTTGCAGATCTGATCATGCACTTGTGTGAACACACGGGTGCTCAGACAGGTGGCCAGACATACATTAAAAATGTACAGTATATTTGCTCTGTAAAATGTTTGTGTCACAACGATAGAACAGAAAAGCACTTTAATAAAAGTTTAATCATGTTTAGGCGCAGATTCAGTGTGTGGGCTTACAGATTTGGACAGGTTTGACACGAGGAAGTCTCACATTAATGTATATTTAGCATCGTAGAAAAAAGTGTCTCATCAGAAAATGCTTTGTGAGACAAAAGAACACTGCACCTTTTATACCAATACAAATAAAGCATTAACATTTTCTAACAGTCTACAAGTCTTCACTTCAAATCCATTATTATTGACTGGAACAAAGCAGAATCATTGTTTTGAAATATATTTTCAGTATGTTCTTTCTTTCTAGAAAATTGTTTTGATTATATTAACCATGTAGGTAGGTGTTTTTTTTTTTTTTTTTTTAAGAAGTGAACACAATAAAACCAGGTAGCTTTCTACTAATGGTTGAACTGTTCTCAAGACATTTTTTTTTAATAAATGTCAGGTCGCAGCAGGTTGTCACGTGTTATAAATGTTAAAAATGTACATGATTTAGTATGTCCTATTTACATTTTTGATCTTTCATGATTTTTAAAAGTAGTTTTATTGTTAATGAAAGTCTGTTCAATGTCAGATTGCACTCCACACAAACAAAAGGTGTTTGTTTTTTAAATGTATTTTTTTTTTTATTGTTATTTTTTTTATTGATATATATATATTAATGGTGGGATTGTATGATTTTATTTGTTTTTGTTTGTAAGACTACATAAATCGTGAAATATTCACTGGAGTAAAAAATATGACAACTAGCCCCATTCTCACCTACAGTATAACATTTAACCCCGATGATGTCACTCGGCTGTCTAGAATCGCTTATCAGGAGTGATGATTTTGATAGGCAGTCCATAATCTTTTATATTTTGATCAAATTATAATTACCCTCTGAACTTGCAACATTTTATACGATTTCCTTCCTTTTTTTAGCAATCAAGACACCAATTACCACTCCCCATCGTATCTGTTTTATAACAGGAAAGTGACATTTGATAGTAAATGGGAGAAAGCACCTGGTGATTTGCGCGTCTTGACACCGGCGTGCCCTCCATTGTTGGAAATGAGCAAGCAATCACGATAGCTCATCAGATGACTCCTAATGCAGTTAAAGTATTCTGCAATAATTCCTCCTTGCATTTATAATTACAGCCATAGAGCTCACACCTCAGTGCACAGATTAAAGCCATAAATTATTTAGTGCCTTGCCTCACCGATGGATTCCTGATTCCCTCCGTTGAGCCATTATGCTTCAGAATACCAACTTCCTTTAAATGGAAGCCTGAGGATGATTTAAGATAGGCTGAACAATATGACAAAACGAACGTCATTTGTGTTTCATAATTAAAATTGAGAGTGTGCCTCTGAAGTGTCTCATCAAATGAAAGCGTGCCATGGCCGCGGTAACTCACAATTGAGTCATTTAGCCTTTGCGGTTAATGGCGAAATTTGAAACGACCCTGCCACTGGATGGGCACGTGTGATGGGGGAACATTTGAAATGGTTTTCGAGGTAGCCGCTCAATGTCAGAGATTCACATTAGGGGCCTGGATCCTTTCCGTCATTGTAATCAGGGGGAGGAAATTAGCTGTTTCTAATATTAATTCAGAACAATAATTCAAAGTCATTTGAGATTTATTGCCACATTAAAGGCGAGCTCCAATCGGATACACAATCAGGGGTTTAAACAACCCCACAATTAATTAACTGTGTCTCTTATGTTTATACGGTATGGCAGTGGAAAAAAAAATAAAAGCAACACCACATGCTAAAAGAACAATAGGATGAGAGTAAATGAACAAGCGATTATCCCGATTATTACATTACTGTTCTGATAAATATTGCTGGGCAATTACCAAAGGCCTTTTTTAAGATCTGGGATGTGTCTCATTTCACTCCCTACTTCTCTATGATGTAAATCTGTATATTGTGAACACAAATCTGATCATTATTGATAACTTGCAGTAAGATAAAAATGTTTATTTTTTTTTACCTATTGTTGACAATTTTGATTAAGTAAGTATGATTTATGTTTGTGTATTGTTTATGTGAGTGATTGCTTATGTGAGTACTTCCGAATGCTTTTGGACCCCTGCATTCTCTGTCATTTCAAAGTCTTAGTCATTTAGAAGGAAGATTTTTTTGCAAAACACATCTACATAGACAGAGCTTCCTCCTGAATGCCTAATCCAGCAAATGTGCTTGTACCGTCTTCTGTGGGCCTGTGTGGATCATCTTGTCAGACAGCCACTTGAGAAGTGTCAGTCCTCTGCCTAATTAAGTCACAGCGGTGGAAAAGGGCCGTGTGCATCCAGACACTGATTTTAAACCACACAGAAATAAAGCATTTTAAGTGCACTAACTGGACTGAAAATAAACTTAAATTTGTGGGCAAAAATGTCAGAGAGTCGTTAAGTGTCACATGTCAAATGAACAGCAAAATAATGGGGGGCCCTGGAGTGAAATGTTCGGAAAATGACTTGTGTTGGAACATTTGCACAGTTTTCTACTCTAAGAGACGGGTTAAAAAGTGAGCACGTCGTTTAACCTGGGATGCCAATTATTTACGAATTAGTTTGCAAATTTTTATCAAAACGCTATGCTTGTAGAGTATGGCAGAGAATATCTCTGGATAATCTTATACATCAGACATCCTTACAATGTATTATTGCTATTTTTAATATTTCATACTTTGACATGGCATAAGACTGGAACTAAATGCTCCCAAATTTGATAAAAAATAAATAGATACGATTTTGCCACAATATCTCGTTATATATATGTGTATATTATATATATAATGATATAATTTTTTTTTTTTTTTTTTTTTTTTTTTCAGGTCTTGTAAAGGGCAGACATCATCTCATTTAAATCACAGCACAAGCCGTAATATCTGATTTGTGAACGTATGATTCTTTTTAACTCAGTCAGAGCCGTTTCTGACTCCCTAACTGAATCACGAGTCATATTTCGATGATGTTTGATTGTAATGGACTGTTTTCATAGACTGTGATGATGCAGTTCCATAGCTAATATTAACATTGTTTTCTGACTCCCTAACTGAATCATGAGTCTTGTTTTGATTTTTTTTTTAATATATATATATATTTGCATTTAAGAAAAAATAATATACATGTATAACTCTATAGTTAGTGTTAAATCTCTCAACATTTTTTTAAATTATTTATTCATTTATTTATGAAAAATTAATAGAAAATCTTTTTTTTTTTTTTTTTTTTTTTTTTTTTGCTTTCTAGTGCAAATGGGAGCACACTGACTGTCAGTTTACTGACTGGTTATTCATATGACAACATATAATTGAAGATAAATACAGTATTCACAATAGAGTATTTAAGGAACATTTACATTCCAATGATTAAATGTAAAATACATTCTTACTAAAAGTGATAAATTGATAATTATACTGTAACTTTTTATTATTAGCAGTTTCATATGTTCAATTTCAGTTTTGTTTCTACATGTTGTTCCAGACCATGATTCTCATTACTGGAAAAAAAAAAAAAAATCCTGACAATCACTGTATGCTCATAAATCCATAAGTAAATGTGCAATCACATCGTAACTTCCTTTTAATCTTTACAGGCTTTCCAGAGCTGTTTACATGAATGCAGTCTGTATCGGGACGGCAGGTTTGGGCAGGGCATATGGGCTGTGTTTTGAGCTTTGGGTCAGTGAACTCCGGCTATGTTTACAGGATGAGGGGAAAAGCTGAATCCTGATGGAGTCACAGCTAATTCATACCTCGGAGAGTGACAGATAACCTGAGGGCTACCGGCCTGACAGCAGGACCCATTACATCCTCCTGGCTCGCGTGCTCACAGATGGCCTGCACGTGATCGCTGGAGTTGGCACACACACTCGCTCATGCACGCATTAGCTCAGATATACACATGCCAATAGACAAGACTGTCAAAATAGATTGAGATGTACCAACAACAGTAACTCGAGGCCTTTTGGGCTCCATTTAATGGAAACACATAACTGATGTTCCATTTTTCCACTGTCAGCATCAGGAATGCCGTTGATAAAGGCAATTCATAACCAATAGATGCACGCTCACATTTATACAGCACTGACATGCTTTATTCATGCACATATCACAGTCTGCATCAGTCTTACATCACATAAAGCTGCTGATATACTGTTCGAGAGTGTTCAGAGACAGTATAAAGATGAGACAAATGAATGGGAGGAACTGTAGCGCTCAACATGGCAGTTTTTGGCACAGTCATCAGTCCATTCTCAATGTGCATTAATGTTAGCTGGCCCAACCTGACAGAAAGCCAACCCAACCTGTTAATGGTTTGATTGTCTTTGAACTAATACTGCAATACTGTTAAATAATTTAACAGTCACTCAAGAAATTATTTAAAAAAAATATATATATATATAAGATTTTAATTTTGCCACAAAGTACCCACAACATGAAGGTATAGTAAAAATAAATACTTAAGTTAAAATTCGATTATATAATATATTAAGGTAATGTATTTGTTACAGATAGACAGACAAACAGAAATAAATAATACATAATCCTTAATTATTTAAACACACACACACACACACACACACACACACACACGACAACTGTTAGATAGAAGAGAGAGAGATAGTAGAAATATTGTTAAAAATGTAATTGTTATTGATTTACCTCTGAAATATATATATACATATATATATATATATATATATACACACACGTACACACACATACAATGTAGATGTAAGCAAAATCTTAATATTCTCGATATTACCCTAAATCTATATACGTATTTATTTGATATATTTTGCCATATTTTACCATAAAATACCCACAACATTAAGATGAATCTAAGAAATTTTTGAGTAACATATATATACACACACACACAATGTAGATGTAATCAAAATCTGAATATTCTCGATATTAACCTTCTAATTAAATTATTATTACTGTATTACGGTAGTGTACACACATATATATATATATATATATATATATATATATATATATATATATATATATATATATATACATATTTATTTTATATATTTTGCCATACAGTACCATAAAATACCCCCAACATTAAGATGAATCTGAGTTGATTATTTCAATTTTTGAGTAACAGTCTTTAAAAGAAATTAAATATAATATACTTGTAATATATGTGCATATGTTTTTGGTTAATGCAAAAAAAAACAAAATAATGTATATATATATATATATAGCAACCACATAGCAACACCCTGGCAACCACAAAGAACATCTTATCGTTATTGTCTGGAACTTTGCATGAACAAACACAGCATATTTTCTTTGAAAAAAAAAAAAAAAAAAAAAAAAAAAAAAAAAAAAAAGTAAAAATGTACATTATTGCAAAGTAGGCTTGCCAAAGTCATTTGGAAATTTGGTCATTTCCCTCTTCAAGCCGACAGAAGCTGTACTTGACTGAAAATAGCTGCTGGAGGCATTGGCAAGATGGGCGCTGACTTTTCTGATTCGCTTCAGGATGGTATCTGCTCCTAAAACGATTCACCGTACAATCGTCCTACAATGGCCAATCTGCCGTGGCTGTGTTGGGATGGAACACGGGTCCGAGAGTGCTGTCTGTGGCAATAGGCCACGTTCGGCACATTTCTGCTTTGCTAGCTAGCAACAGCTGGAGCGAGCAGTCGGACGGTCGTCAGGAATCAGCATGGCAGCCGTGATTGTGCTGACGCCGGCACAGGGCCTGGCCAGGAGATCAGTGCCCAGTGAAATTGTGTGATTTGTTGCTTTTAGATTTGGGTGATGTCAGCTCCAATCTGAGGCGGCTCTCCGGCCCTCGGGCAAGTCGCAGGGACACGACCACATACCGATGAAGTGCTGGCAATCGGGACCCAGTTCTTTCATCCGGGCTGTAGTGGAGGCCTAAACCGTTGCACACTCTCTCATTTGGATGTGCTATTGGCATTCGCTCACCTTTGAAGATAAAAAATGAAAGAGTGCCATTGACCCCATACATCTCTAGGCATTGTAGAAGTGGCTTGGGATGAGCACAGCTTGATAGACATTGTGAATACAAGAGGTCAGGAAAAAGGTCTAAATAATCAAGTATGTTAGTGAATCTTTCCAAATGTTGTGATTATAAGAGGTTTTGCCGGAGTTATTAGAATTGAATGTGAAATTGGCTGCTGTACAAAGAAGTGTAATGAGATGCTTTCATCACTTTGATTTAAGATTGGCAAGATGGGACGTCTGTCTTTATGTTGTCTGTTTTTTACCTTGCATGCACCTTTGTTCAAGAAGTATGCTTCAGATGTGCAAATCAGGAACTGGCAGACTAGGAATTCTGAGATAAATTTCAATTATATCTATTGTAAATTAAAGAGATGTGGTTAGACTAACCATGATTTGTTATAGAAATAAAATAAAAGGTTTGATGATAATACAGGGTTGGGTAAAATTTTTCATTCCATTTTTTTTTTTTTTTTAACAATATGTTAAATTGAAATTTGAACTTAAATTACAGGATGAGGAATTTATTGAAATAAGCAAGTTTTGAGACATAAATAAAGTTTTGAGGCAAATTATTTGTAATAATCCTACAATTACAATATTTTTTTTCTGATTAGCCATTTCATTAAAAACTGTTAAAAATGTTGAATAAATAACACAGCCATCAAAACTATTTTAATTTTGTTATACAGCATAAAGTTTATATACCAAAATTAAAATAAATAAATAATAATTAAAAATAATAATCCAATGTAATGATCCATAAACTGAAAGTTCAAAATAAAATAAAATTAAATAAAATTTCTAAACCAATTCAAAATCAATTTAAAATTATGCATATTTGCCTTTTGGAAAAATATTGAAAAAATGTAATCCCATAAACAAAACAAAACAAAAAACAAAAACAAAACCCCACCTATGTGAACACAATAATGTTTATTGGTAATTCACGGTTAATTTAAATGTTAAAATTTATTTTTTAATTATAATTATGTAATTTAAAACAACACTTACAGCTGTTTGCCTCTTTCAGGAACAGAACTGAAATTTAAAGCCATTCTGAATAGCGACACGAACAGCGATGCTAATAAAACAAGGTTTGCTACATCAGCCAGTTAATCATACAGCCACAAGACGTCGAGCACCTGGTTTGATCAAGCCACTTTAAATTCAATACAGCACCCATACAATTAAAATTTCATGTTACACATTGTTTCATATAATGCATATTTATACAGAGCTACTGTAATCTCCATTGATGGGTAACACATGAGCTGCTCAGAGACTTGAGTCTACATCTTTTTTTTTTTTTTTTTTTGGGAAGAGCAAAACTCCATCTATCCTTGAAAGCATGTCTGTCTCTCCTCCGCACTTCTCTCTATCGCTGACTGTGCAACACTTTATTTCAGCCGGCCTTTTGAAAAGGTGACTGGAAGTGAGTGACGCTTTGCTAAAACCTTTCAAACGTTCTCGTGCAGGTAAAAAGGAAACGTAGACGCTGCTCAATCATTGAGCATGTCTTTCTGGGCCGACCCAGCGTCAAACACAGAAATGAAAGAGAATGAATATTTAAAGACAACCATTACAAGTCGAGCTTGCCACAAGGAAGACAGAGAAATGGAAAGGAAAAGAGGAAAATAGCGACTGCCCTGAAAATTATGACGCTGTCTGTTGGTCTGAGGTACACGGTATGATGGAGGCCTGTTCCAGATATTGCTGTACGCCAAAGAGCTATTTAAAGTGCTAGAGTTCCTCTACCTGAAACTTTTATAAAGCGAGGTTTCAGATTGTCATCTCTGTCAGTTTTGTTTTTCAAACACGTCGTCTATAGTTAAAATGTTTTGAGAGCTTTTAGAAGTACATCTGAAGCAAAGCATGAAATCAAAATGGGAGTTTTGCGGCTTTTAGTCACGTCTGCTAGATTCAAGGGCATCCATATGCTAGTGCACTGCTGAAAGTTAACAAAATTAACTCGTAAGGCACAATCGCCTTACGAAACAAAGATAGTTTTAGCTGTACATAGACCACAGCGTCTAACGCACAAGCCTGAAGATCGCTGAGAATGAACACATATAAATAGAAGAGCTCTTAACATCACCACACAACAAAAACTGCATCAATTTGAAGCAATATTGTTCATTTTGATATTCTTTGTTACTGCAACTCAACAGTGTTTGACTAGTTGGGACAACATTTCCCAATTTTCACAAAGAGATTGGGAAGTCTATTAGTAAAACCTGTTGCCTTTAGCAATCTTTGTTTCATTATATGCCAATGGTGACAGTTCAAAAAAAAAAATATTAATTCAAAATTTGCTTCACTCATAAAGTATTAAATATTTATCCTTGATATTCCGTTTTTGATTTTCCTTTTTTTATGGGGTGTAATCTTCCTTTTTTAGGGCCCTATATGGTTTATTAGCAGAGATATTGGGATCTCAATATGGCTCCAACAGTAAATAGTTCAATTCTACACATTTTCAGTGGTCAAAATCATTTTGCCTACAGCTTATAAGTACTGTATTTAAAGAATAATATCTGAAGAACAAATAATATTGAAACTAGAAATGTATCTTGTCCCCTTCCATCAAAACAACTGCACAGAACGTACTAGTCTGTGTGCCATAAATATTCGTTTTCCAAAGTTTGCATGCCTGTAACTCAAGCAGAATTTAAGATACTCCAATATGATTTTAGAAAAAAAATTACATCTTCTTTATCAATGCCCTATATGTTTAAGTCCAATAGATATGGGCATCTCAATGTGGCTCCATGTCTAAATGGTTTACTGAATAATTAATGTAGTGTAAGTGCTTTACCAAAAACACAAGTTTCGCATTTCTGCCTTTAAATCCTCTGGAAAAATAGCCCAGTTTGCTTCTAGTAAACATGTTTTTTTTCTTTTCTTTTTTTTTTCATGACTGATCATCATTTTCTGACATCTGCCACAAATGCTGTCAATGTTTAAATGATAAAAAAAGAGTTTAGTTCAACTTTGACCTCACATTTCAGCTCATGTAGGAGGAAGAAAGAAAGATAGCTGATTGACATGGTTGTTTATGATTATGAAGATCTCTTAGTTCACAGAAAAGAGCTGAGCTTTCATCTGTCACCCGAGTCAACAACTGTCAAGGTGTTAACATCACGTACATGTAAAAACAGACTTCTCCCACACATGTGGTCATATTAACTGACAATGATTCATTTAATCTCAGTTCATCCACACTCAGATACTGCGAACAGGACAGAAATGAGAGGAACAGCAAAGATTTCTGCAAACCTAAAACCGAGATTTGTCAACCCACAGATAAAAATTGCAAAATGGAAATGAGTAGAAACCAAATCAGATGCAGGTACTTTTTATACTCAGTATATGAGGAAAAAAGCTCTCTCTTTATTTATTTATTTATTTATTTATTTTTACCTTAAAATGTTTTTGTATGTTTATATTAACATACTATTCATTAAATCCATAAAAACATACTATTACATTTTTTTTTACATTGCACCAAAAATACAATCGGTTTTAAATTCTTACAGTTGCATATATATATATATATATATATATAATATATATATATATATATATATATATATATATATACACACACACACACATACATATACATATATATGAATTATATATATATGACTTTATATATATATATATATATATATATATATATATATATATATATATATATATATATATATGAACAAATGTACATTATTTACGTTTATTTAATGCTTTTATCTATTTTTTAAAAATATGAACTAAAAATATATATAATTGTATAATAAAATGAAAATAAAACTAATAATAAAAATAAAACAATAACTGCATAATAAAATTATGATTACTACACATTTATCTGCCTTCTGTTTTTTATGCTGTTGAATTTGTTACATTTAGGTGCTTGAAAATATCTACATAATAGTAAAACTACAGAAATATATTTATAATATAATTATAATATAATGGATTCATAAAAATGTTTATATTTCTAAAGCTGTGCATGAGTAAATACATTATTACATACAACTACAATGACCATAATAGGTGGCTGTTATTGCATTTGAAAGGGTAATCAGCCACTCAGAGCAGCACCTCACCTTTGGCCAGAAGGACAACAGTAAGTTTAAAGTAGGCCAAATAAACACTGCCTATGCTTGCATCACTATTAGAACGTGTTACTTAAGAAAAAAAAGTTGAATGAATACGTTTTATGTTTGAATTGTTGATATCCTAAATCACCTCCTTAGAGAAATGGGGTATTTAGTTTGGCCCTAACACTTGTTTTGAATCCCGAAACCTCGTAATCGAATAGCACCCACGTTACCATCGCAAGCTTGTTGACCCTTTTATGTTCCCTTCGAGTCAGTGTTGATCCAGAGAACACACAGTCATCAAGAAAATACAAAGTGAGGCACAGAGAGAGAGAATGTTTTGTTTATTCAAGCAGGCAAATTTCAATGCACATTTGGCCCATTACAGCGCATCAACATCAGAGAGCAGCACGCTAAAGCGAGCGAGAAGCGTACACTTATCATTATTTTATAACATGTCTAATGACAGATTGACAGAGGATTTGCAAATGTGAGCCGACATCGATTTTGCCAAGTTCGGTTTCCGCCACTGCCTGCGTGATGCAAGCATACTTACGTGGATAATTTGATTCTGCAGTGGATTTATTAGTACATTTTTATAAAAAGAACCTCCACGCCCCGTCGGTGTGGTGAATCTAAGATGTTCTGATGTTTTGAAGCCATCAGACTATGAATAATAGGAATTATGACATTTAGGAGGCTTAAAATGGTGTAAATGCTTCAAAACAATTTCATAAGGAGTCAGAACGTACGTGATGGTATGGGCAAGCTGTTCGCTTTGATCAGCTGCAAAATCATCAGGCAAAAATAAACCTGATCTCGCTGCTAGTTTGTGACCCAAATGCCTTCAGATCCCCATGAATAACGTGCTGATGGCAGAACTAGGATTGATGTATCTACAGACACTTTAAGATACTCCGCAAATTTAAACTCTCTCCGTTTTTACACACTTTCTGTTACAGAATTTTGATTCAGTACGCTTTGGTGGTAGCGCCCGCCTCGTGTGCACCCTACAGAGTCAATGTGCAAATGAGGTGCAGGATTCCTTTAATCATTGCTCTTTGCTCAGACTGTAGCAGATCAGGGTTCACAAGAAGAAAGGTTGTAATTAAGGTGGACATGTTAGATATTAGATTAACTGTATTAATATGGAAACACTTGAATTGAATAAACATGAACCCCGAGATAAATTGCTTGCCAAATCTTCACACTCGCATGACAGAGAAGTAAGTCTCGCACTAGCAAGTGAGGATGATGATGGAAATGGTTTTTAGAAGGCAGCCATGATGATAATCATGATCATTATGACCGTAACTGCATGATGACATGATATGGTATAACCATGTTTTCGGACAAGTTTCATGATAATACCATTGTATGCTTTAATGTAAGTGGAGTACAAGGCAAATATCATGGTATACAAATATGGTGATCATTTGGAGCTACGGTGTTACCATGTTTTTGGACAAGTATCATAGTGTGCTTTGATGTACTTGGAGTACAATGCAAATACCACGGTATAAATATGGTAATCATTTAGAACTATGATATACAGTATATAACAATACACCACGGTATTGACATGTTAATAAATAAGTACTATGGTAATACCATGGTATGCTTTAATGTACTTTGGAGTACTGTGCAAATAAATAAATATTTTAATAATTGTGAATTTAAAATCAAAGAAAATTAGCATTAACATGTTGTTTGAATGAGTACCGCGGCACTACCAGGGTATGCTTTGATGTGCTTTTGTGAAGGTATTGAGAAGTATTGTCATTATATATACAACATTTAACAAAGTGCCATGCTATTACCATATTTTTGGACAGTTTCCATGGTATGCTTTGAGGTACCTGAAAGCACCATTAAAATACTATGGTATATATTTATGGTAATCATTTTGAGCCATGATATAAAACAAAGTACTGTACCATGGTACTACCAAGTGACATGGTAAAATCATGGTATACTGTACTTTGAAGCACACGAAAGTACCATGCAAATACCAAGGTAATCATTTAGAGTAGTGATATATAGCAAAGTACCATAGTATTACCAAGTTTTAAGACAAGTACCATGGTAAAACCATGCTTTGAAGCACCTGAAAGAACCTTGCAAATACCATAAACATGTTCATTTAGAGCCATGGATAAAGCAATGTACCATGGTATTACCATATTTTTGCATAGGTAATACCATGGTATATTATGAACTGCCTGAAAGTACCATGCAAATATCATATGACCACTTTCAAAAAAGTACCATGATACTAGCATGGTTGTTGGACATAAAATTAGCATATTTGGACATACCATTGTATATTCTGAAGGACATTGGTGTACCGTGAAAATAATATAGTCACAATTATAATAATAATTAAAAAAACATAGTACTACCATGGTATTTTGGACATGTCTTGGAAGGACCATGGAGTAAATAAAATAACAACCATGTTACATGGATATCAGTAGTACCAACGCTATCTCACGACCAATTCGTACGTATTTTACGAGGTGGCTAATTCGTACGAATTTGTACGACCTCACTCGTACGATTTCGTACGATTTGGCTAGACCCCACTGACGGGTAGGTTTAGGGGCGGGGTTTGGTGTAGGTCATTCGTACAAATTCATACGAATGTGCAACTCGTGAAATACGTATGATCTGGCAAAAATCGTATGAATTTGTACGAGTGTGGTTGTACGAATTCGTACGAATTAGCCACCTCGTAAAATATGTATGAATTGCCGTGAGATCGGGCTGGTAGTACCATGACATAACGTCACATTCACCCTTAAGATAACTGCAAACAAATAGTAATGCTTTTTTGTTTTTGAAATTGCTATGTGCTTATATTGCTATAATCTTTTATACATTAATGTAAACTGCCATAATGTGCACTGATGAATTGTTCACTAAAAGACCAGAAATGTGTGTAATAGGAAAGTAAATATGCTCAAATTTGATTTCATGTTGACTTTAGCTGTTAGCCAAAGAGTATGTAATTGTAGAATAAGATACAGCAGAGACTGTCCTTTAAATACACAAGACACAGGAAGCATAAGTTAGCGTTTAAAACAGCAGTCAGGCTCCAGCTGACAGTGAAAAAAACAGTGGAATCAATAGAACACTCTGTTATCTATCTCTATATCAGCGTTTAAAGAGAAAGATTATATGTCAGGACTGGGTCTGACCAGACGGAGGCAGAGATACATCATTGTGAAGAGTCAGTGGTCTTTTGTGTGTAAATCATACGTCACATGGCCTCCGAGTTCATCCTCAGGCCACAGAATACATTTACAACAGACACAGACCACCATATTTCTCCTCCGATTGGCTGTTTCCTGTAGATGTATGTAGATTATTGTACAGCACTGCATTTGCCTGATATTTATCGTGGTCAGATGTGCCATAGCTTTTACAGTGATTCTTTGTATTGTTATATGTAGATCTGAAAATAATGGCTTCATTTTTGGAGGGAAAACAAAGCATTAATCTTCATGATGAACAGTCGGTCTGACATCATGAGGGCCAGTTCTTACATTAATGCTAAGGGAACAAAAATAGCCTAATCCACCACACTTTTAGGCTAACACAAACGCTAGCTACTATTTCACGCATTGGTGCACTCTAAAATGTGACAGAACACAGTTCATAATGCAAACGTAGAACACATTTCAGCACTTGGGTTAGATTTCTCTTCAGGTCAACTACAGTTTGAAGAGAATTTTTGACCTAACTTGTTTATCACATTGATTTATAGAACAATCTAAAAGAGAAAGAAAATAGATTCCATTCGTTCCTATTAACAGCATGAAGTGCATTATAGATTATATTACGTCAAAGGTTAATGAATAGTTACAAAGTTATTAATAATTAGGCTAATTCAATCATGAAAAAGTAAAATTAAAATAAATACAACAATCAAAACACTTTAAAAAATGAAATGCTATAACTGTTCACCTGCATGTCATGTGACCAATGTGAATAATATGTAATTATTTAATCAACAAAAAGTAACTAATCTGATTACAAGTATTTTAAAATGTAAGATAATTTAATAAGAAGTGCTTTTTGAAATCTGTTTACGTAATCCAGATTGCATGTAATAGGTTACTAACCAGGACTGACTACAGCTTTGAAATATCTGAAAATACTATGCAAATACCATGGTGTACAAATACAGACAAGAAATTAAAAGTAGTACCTACAGTATGGTGTGATAACAGACATTTGAAAGTATACTTTAAGTATGTATCTACTTGTGTAGAGTATACTCCTACCTTACTGTAAGCACCTGGTCCTCTCTTGTGCTTTTCCACCATTTTTTTCAAATCCTAGTGAGCATGCTCGCCGTCTACTGCATACAAAGGCAGCTAGATTGTCTTCAAACTGTTGCTCTTCTTTTAATTGCTCTCCTTCATCAATTTGTTTTTTTTTTAATTTCTTTCTTTTTAACTATTTTTCCTGAAAAAAAAATTATATATATATAATAAAGTTTCCACAAACATATCAAGCAGCAAAACTGTTTGCAACATTGATAATAATCAGAAATGTTTCTTGAGACATAATTCAGCACATTGGAATGATTTCTGAAGGATCGTGTGACAATGAAGACTTGAGTAATGATGCGGAAAATTCAGCTTTATATATTTTAAAATTACATTTTAAAATATATATCTAAACAGAACACCGTTGTTTGAAATTGTAATATTTCTCAATGCTACCTACAGTAGGTTCAGCTAACTGTGGTTAGGAACAAACGCTATGGACTAGATTTTAGCATTCCTAAGACTCATAACAAAACAGCACCTTTTGCAAACTAAGTTATCTCTAGAATAATTTATCATTTATCACATGCTTTAGAAAAGACAACACATTGCCGCTTGGCACAAACAGACAGAAATGTGATATTAAGATACATGAACAAAGCAGCTGAAAGACATCCAACACACTTAAACCAACACAAAACAAGGAATTATATATTTTTAAATAAAGCGTTCCTTCTCAGAGATGCCGTGAAGTGATATTACCAGCTTTCTGGATCTTTACAGGAATATGATTAACAGCCGGTGATCGTGTGGCGTTATGAACATCAGCTTAAATGTGGTGGGTGAGGAACGAACAAACACGCTCTCTTATTTGCTTCAGTGTGAACTCAGACAGTCATCTAAACCCTGAAAAAAGGCTGTGAAAGCCGTAATTGGCAGGCTGCTCCCATTCCCAAGCACCTTCTATTAAATTTTAGAGTGCCAGGGAGCACTTTCACTTTGCTTTAATGAAGTTTTTAAAAGTTTGACTGATCTTCAGTCTAAGTCATCCAGAATGCCAGACCATTTGTGCTCAGTTCCCACTTTTTTTTTTATTATCACTCTCTGTTATGACTCTCTTTCTGTGCATCTCTGCCATTTTATTGTGAAGGATAGAGCTTCTCTTTCTTCACGGCCAGGGCCTCCATCATTCTTTCTTTCTTTACAGAAAAATCGTATGTACACCTAAAACACCTCTTTTAAAAAGGTCAACAAATGTAGATTAGACTTTCTGGAAAAACAAAAGGCTGGATCCATTAAAAATAGTTAACGTTAGCTTGCTTGTTTTGGCCTGGCACCTGAGCCCTATTGAGAGGCCAGAATATCACAGAGACTTGATGGTGAACCCTTTGACTTAGCAGCCAACTTCACAGAATATGCTAATGATTCCCTAGTGATACCCTAGCAAACATCTATATCAACATGGTAAGCTAAAACACCTTAAAGTAGCTGTATATACTAATGCATAAAATCACTATACCATGTCTGCAGATATTTAAGAAACATGTTAAGTTCACATACTTGTTTCTCCAAAAAACAACATTACAGCCAGTTTTTCTGCTTTGAAATGAGCGTTCCTCCTCGTCAGAATGTCTGTTTTTCATTTCAAGCGTGAAAAGCTTTTCTGTTTCTGAAGACCATGCTGAAGGACAAGAATAAATGATCTCTAGACATACTACGATGAATCTTTACAGATATGCAGCTTCTTAAAAGGTTTGTATACTAGATATATTAAATTATTTGCTGTAACTGGAATGTTAATGCAAATAGATGAAACAAATTCAAACAAATAGGTTAAATAAAAAAGACTAGGCTAATAATAATAAAAAAAGTCTGTTTTAACATTATGACAAAGTAACAAACAACAATATTTTTACAGCATTTAATGTTAATTTCTGTATATGCTAATACATTCCTGTATAGTTTTTTTTTCATGTTTTAATATTACTTTTATAATATACATTAGTGTTATCAAATAAATACAATAAATGTTGTTCTTTGTTAATATTGATACCTAATACATTAACAAAATGTTAATTGTAATTATTGTAAAGTGTTACTGCAGCGTCAAATCAGCTGAAAGTCATTCATTCTCAAAGAGAGCTGGCAGATAATATAAACATCTGAGACCATTGGTGATGCATCCAAACTTAGAGTTCAAACTTATGCAGATAGGCATGTAGCAAACTACCACTGTAAATGCAGATAGTGAAGCTCAGTTGGTTACACCAGTCAAGCAGAAACCCATAATAGCTGGTTGGTCCATCACAACAGCTTAAATTTCATGTGCAGTAGGTTACTTGAAATCAAGTCTCTAAATGACAGCATCTGTCACAAAAAAATGTTAAGCTATTCCAAATAATGGAACTGTAACATTAATGTGCAGGAATTACAAGTCTTATTGTTGTACATGGAGTTATGGTTTGTAAATTCAGTCAAGTGTCCATGGACAAAGACAATGTCCTCTTTGCAGTCAGGGTGGAAAAAACCCGAAGCATTTGAAGGCCTAAGGCTTCCACTAATACAAAAAGTCTAATCAGAGCAGCAATCCCTGATGTTAATGAAGGTGTCACACATTGCACAAAGAAAGTTGTGCCTGGCAATCTTCCATTTTTTCGGCTGCCTACACCAGTGACATTTCATCTCACATTCAAAGAGCGCCTGGGCCCTTAATGAAATGCATAATTAACATATTCTAATTGTGCTGAGCTCGGTGATGGTTTTGACAGAGCTCACTTTCCATGTCTAATTCAATGCTAATTTAATCTGTTCTTTTCCCAGCGACATGACCTTTCTTGATTGAGTTTCACCGCAAAGAATTTTTTGATGGATTGATTTATCAACCTCTTGGAATGCAACAAAAGCATCACTTTGAGACAGAAGTGTGTGTGTGTGTGTGTGTGTGAGGGGGGGTCTTCATCGGGAAAAATGCAACTGAGAATGAAGACAAAATCAAGAAACAAAAGGAGGGGGAAAAATAAATTAAAAAGGAATAAACTCAAGCAACCTGAAAAATGTTTCTGATGATTTACTGTGCTATTAACCCCTGGTGCACAGATTCACTCATCGTCATCCAGAGCCATAATGGCGAATTTTCCCAACCATTTAATCTCACTTGCTGAGTGTCAGTAAACCAGCGAAGTTGCATTACCTTTTTATGCAGACTACTGGGCAAAGTGGAGATGCTGGAGGGTCTTTTAGTATGCCATTTGCATGAGATGACCCATTGTCCCCTTTGGCCATAAATATTTGTATGCATATTCCATAAATTATTGTATGCATAAATGCATATTCCCTATAATTTACCTGCGAAAACTCTGCAAACTTCTGAAGACTCATTTCAGAGTTCTGTGGTGGCTAAAGCGGCTCACACATTGGTTGTACAGTCATTGCAAAAATGAATCCTTCACACAAATAGAATGTTTTTGCGAAATGTAGGCTTGATAGTTTAACTGGGCCACCATCACATGCTGCATTAAAGTGAAGAAAACAGAAGAATTTTTACAATAATAATCTTTATGCAACAGAAGAATACATATTATGGTATATTGAACAAAAAAATACAAGCAATAATGTAAACAGACATTATCACAACTAAAATTATAAATTGTGTTTTATTTGAAAAACATAATTTCTGCTAATTTCAACTAATTTCCAAAATTGTGTTTTATTTGAACATATGTTTTCCATCATACACTGTATAAACTTTTAAAAATTAAAATGGAAACATAACGAATAGATGATACATTTTACAATTTCCGAATCCATAAATTAAGGTGTTGAATTTACACTCTAATACAAGTGAACAAACAAGACAATTAAATCATTCATCACAATTATTTGTATGCCAATTAATCACCAGAAAAAAGCATTGTGAGTGTGACAATATTTTTAATAGCTGAAAACAATCAAATTAGCCAAATAATTAATAAAAACTCAAGAGATGTGGATAATGGGGGTTGAATTCTACAGAACTTTCTGTTCAAGCAGATTCAGTGTGGATCTGTCCATGACCACTGCTGCGAAAACAATGTCTTTACCCTGCAATTTGGCTGGATAATAAAAGGCTTCTATGGAACTAACCATGCTGGTTAAACATCAAAATACCAGTGGCCTTAAAAAGCTTTTGGACATTTTGTAACAATTAAAGTGTCTGAATGTCATTGTATGTGATACAAAATATCAAATCAAGTGGCATCTGTGTTCAAATGCTGGAGCTGTTTTAGAACTTCACTTATCAGAGTTTTTTTACAATGTATTTTAACCAACTGGTCCCAAGGTGATTTTTGGTGGATGTATAAAGTTCACATGGTTACTAAAAGCTGTTTAACCCTTTCAAAAGGTACTAATATGTATACTTTAGCTACTAATATACACTTTTAAGATATCAATATGCACCCTTTGGGGTAAATATGATACAGAAGTGTACCTGTGTACAGTAACAATAGATAACATTGTTTCACAACCAGAAAGTATTTAAACAGTATATTGTTTTTTTTTGTTTTTTTGTTTTTTTTTGTGAAATGCCTTGTACAAGTGTTTTGCTAAATTTCCTCAAAAAAAACCCCAACTTTGTTTGATAATTTGTAGCGTAATATATATAAATATGCAACATTCAAACATGTATTGCTCAATATTTAGGTGTGGATTAAGTGTCCAGATATTTATTGGGGTCACTATATATAGTTTAAATATATTTTGTCATGATTTAAGGCCAAATCTTATGGCTTTAACAGTTTGAAGCCCTTTTCCCCATCAACAAGCTGTTTAAGAGAGAAAAACACTACACCAAAGACATCATAACGTCACCATTTTTCCATCTCAAAACAGGTCGGGTCTTTCTGTGTCACCCCTTTATTTTGAAGAACCGCGAGTTCACTAAACTGCTCTCTGTTTGCCATTCGCACAGCGAACGATGCTATTCCACCTCAGGATGGAGCTTTCAGCTCACTCAGAGACCTGAGAGAAGCATACGACAGCTCATAATCCAGAAGCGCTACAGTAATTCCCTTCACCTGCCATTTTGCTTACCCCACATTTAGAGTAGAGTAAGCAGTGAGATGCTGGGGAACTGCGTTCAGACTGCAGCTGTCTATCTCCAGGTGAGGCGAGGGATTATACATTCACTCATATGCACACACACACACAAACACAACCATAATTGCAAGACTGCTGGGCCCGCCCTCATTTGCATCTTTCCCTTCCATAGACTTTGATTGGCAGCTGTACATGAAATGCCACATCAGTTGAAAGTATGTTGTGAGCTGGCACTAACGATCCCCATGGCTCCGGGGAGACCTGCCATATTGTAATTTGGTTATCAGGCATGAAGGAAATAATTCTAAGTGCCAGGATATGTGAGACAGAATAAATGCTTCAGTGCCACACGTTGCCCAGGGTGACAGTTTTTATTTAATGTATAAGAGGCTCCAGTTGCCAGCACCATTTGGGTAGGGGATCAGCAGAAGCAGAATTTCTCAGTCTTTCCACGGATTGGAATAGAGAGAGTGGAGGGAGGAGCAGGGGTGGGAATGTCGACCACAGAAGAGCATAATTTTTTAAGGCAGGTGTCAGTCTCCGGAAATTCTGTACACTGCAAAATCTGTAATTACCTCCTCAGTGGTTCCATAGGATGACAGAAGCGGGGGCCTCCCGTAGAGATGATGCTGAATTGCAGGACAGACTGGCAGAGAGCCGCGGAAGACTGTGGAAGATTGCCTCGTGTGCTCTGGCGTCGACGCGACGGTGAAGGGTGGTACTGATCGAGGCTCTCTCATAAGCGGCGGAGGCCTTATTTGTTTTGATGCGCTGTTTTTGCATGGGGAGCCAGACCCCTTGAGATGGAGCTGTCACATTGCAAAGAGAGGCCCCTGTAGCTGGCAGCAGCCCCCGGGCAAAATGAACACAAGTAAGTGGCATAGATGGAGGATGCCAACTTGCCTTTTTTCCTGAGCAGTCCAATGAGAGTGAAGCAGTCCAAACTCACTATGCACCAGTAGTAATCAATGCTTGCTGATAAATGGTGACAAAAGTTTATGCGAAGTAATTAAGTAAATGGGCTATGATAGAAGGGAATAGAAAGGTGCACGCATCATTCCACAGATAAAAACATAAATAAACGCATGCAACGATCAAAGGGTCTTCAGAAAAACGAGAATAGCAATCAAGAATTCACAAGGCGTCTTGGGTTCGTCCAACCCCTGCCTCACACAATTAAGCTAATTATTAATGAATTCGAGGGTTAAGAGAGCAGCCCCTGCCAAGATACTTCAAGTGAGCTGATTGAAAGGCACGAAGCCTGACATTCCCCGGCCAAGCACGGATCGTTTGTCCGTGGGGATAGAAGCTGCTCAGTTCCAAATGCCATGTGTGGGGGACACACACAATGGGCTCTCTGCGCCGCTATTATTCCTGATGTCAGCAGCCTGTGCCCTCCTGCGTGAAGAGGTCTCCTTGTCGGCAACCATGCCACTCTGCAACACATCATTTGGTAGTCTGTCAATTTCCCCAACGTTATCGGACCGGGTGTAAAAATAGCAGACAGACCTGTCATCCAGAACCTCTACGCACCCTTTCCCTTCATCCACTGGAACCCGAGTGCCAGTCCGAGGGAATCCAGATGGGTGGCGTTTAAGGAATGCATGAAGGTCATGTGTTCATCTCACGCAAGTCTAGAGGCTGGAATCGATACATGACTTTTGCACAGATTACAATATAGATTGTAAGCTAGTTGATGAAAGTCAGAGCTAGTCTACAGATTTCAGAAAATCGCATAATGTGTGATAGACACAGGCCCCAATTTTTGTTTTAGGTTCAGACTATGAATCCATCCAGTCTGAGCATATATCAAACATGTTTGATATTTTGAGCAATTTTTTTAAAGCACATATAAGTCTTTTAAGCCAGTTTTAGCCATGTAACCATTTACAAAGTCAGCAAGCTTATGATACCTAGTGATTTAAAATCTGTTACGATTTTGAAAAGTCAGGTAGGGTATTCGAACCTTAATGTGATCTGCGAATGCAGGCTCGAAAAAAACTGCAGAGGTAAAGTATGCTCAAATTAGCCAAAACATGCAAAGGGCTGCAGGATATATAGAAGGTACAGACTGTGCAGGTTTACTGAATAGGGCCTGGGGCATAAAAAGTATTAAAATCTAGTTTGGTACATGACATGGCCAAAGGTTTGTGAATACTCTCTTTCTAAGGAACAGGTTTAACCATTACTAACAGGTGCAGAAAATCAAGTGTACTCCTTAAGCCTTATGGCATGGAAGAACTTGACTGAACTGCACAAAACCCCAGTGAACATCTTTGGTATGAATTGGATTAAGAACTGTGTGAGATCTCTGACCTTCCTGATGCTGAATGGGAGCAAATCCCAGCAACAATCTAACGTTCCCACATCTACTGATCTATGTTGCCACATCTGAGTTAAAGCTATGATAAGAGCAAAATGAGAACAGATTTTCTAGCAGTGCCCATGGTTTCAAAATTAAACACTCAAGATGAACATGCAGGTGTGGTGTTCAGGTGTCCACATACTTTTTTGCCATCTTGAATGCATCTCTTTGTTTACAACTAGATGGGTGACACAATCTCAACCTAGTTGTACGCTTCAACACCATCTCTGCAATTTTATTCCACAAACCAAATCCATTCCTCATTAAAGATAAAACCTTCCATTGCTTGAGGAGAAAGTGCAACCAAAGGCAAAGCATTGGCCCTTGATGGCCCTCGGTCCCAGAGACTGACTGGTTGACAGGGTGAGGAGAGCTGATTGATCTGATGACAGATTCTTCTGAACCTCAGCCTCCACTCTGCTCTCTGCAGCGATATCTGTGGATATCATTGACTTGCAGGGTTGATACCTGATCAAACAGGCCTCTGAACTGCCAAACACGGGGCATCATTAGCAGCAGCGGCCCGTCGCTGGGGAGATGTCGGCTGGACGATGGCCATGTGGTGTTGATGCCTGGGGAGACGTCTGGCGAAGTGGGTGGTCGGCGGGTTGAATCTTCACCTCGGGGTGTGTGTGAGGAAGGTCTGCTGTTAACTAGCAGCCAGCAAACTGGCCGTCAGCTCTTATATGAAACGGTGGAGGACTGAAAGCACACATACAACTAAATCCACCTTGCACAACCAAACAATTTTGAGGTTTATTTTCAATTTATTGTGTCTGGTAACATTCAAAGTGTCATTAAAGCTCAAAATGGCTCCCCCAAATTAGCAGCAACAGGAAAGAGAATTCAATGAAACTCTCAGTCTCAAAATATGAGATTTTTTGCTTAAAGCCCAATCTCTTTTCTATTCACAAGCACTTTTAGGCAATCCAGCACAATTAAAATGGTAGGAGCAACAAAACCTCAAACACAGTACTAATTTTCAGAATAATGAAACATCCAAATGTTTGGATATTTTACTGCAGCCTCTTGCAGTGCATGACAGTATCTTTTACAAGTTCTCAGAGCAAGTCTTTGTTTTACCCTTGGCACTGCCAGACAAACATATATGCATTTCTGGAGATGGGAATGTTTCAGGCACTCAGATACGCCCAAGAGAATTAGATGGTAAACCATCAGTTTGAGGGGAGAAATAGACTTTACCAGTGGTAGTTTTTGAGATGTGAGAGCTTGTTTACGTTGCTGTTTTAAGCGTAACTCTTGCTGACAAACAAAACCAGATGGAATCACTTATGATTATGTTACAATAATGTTTTGCCTTTGAATAAAAAGACTCCCTTTACCATAAATTATTGATTTTGAAAACCAGATACACTAGAAGGAGCAGCATCCTCTTCAAAAGTCAAAAAGTAAACTTAGATGTACAACAAAATTAATTAATCCCATATTGTGTTTTAATGTTTTGGAATGGAATTTTGATGCTTCTGTGTTCCACACTTCCTGGTTTCAGAAATCAAAAGCGACTGCCACGTGTCTGGATTGTATCTAGTATTACCTTCATGAAACTAGAATAAGAAGTGCACTGTCATAAGTTCTTACAACCTTAAAGGAACAGTTCAACCAAAGATTTTCAATATTTACTCACTCTCATGGAGCAGATGAATCTCTTTTTAGTGAAGCCCAGAACTGACCCAATCAGTCATGCTTCAAAAACAGCCCAAAAAATTCAACTTAGAAACACCATAAAAGTGGCCTAAACAAATTGTGTGCTATATTCCAAATTATCTGAAGCCATACGTTAGCTCTCGTAATCGACAAATGTCATTGTCATCAATTGACATTTGGTCAGTTTGAATATATAGAACAGAGAATAAGTTTTGAGAGCAAATTACAACCTCAATTTTAGTCTGTTTCTCTAACAAACCCATTATATGACTTCAGAAGACTTGGAATATTGCGAACAAAAGTAGCATGTGACTGTGAATATTCTTCAAAAATTCTCATTTTGTGTTCCACCCACAAGAATAATAGCCTGCTGTTTTAGAATGACACATTGAATTTTTATTTTCGAGTGATATAACCCTTTAACAAATGCAATAAAGTGGTGCATGTGAACGCAACCCTCCTCATTTAAAACTTTTGAGAATGGAAAACACATGGCGCAGATACCAAAAGTACTGTAAGAAAGAACACAAAGTACAAAAGCAAGTACAGTCTCCAGAAGACAGTGTCTGTCTTGGCTTCAGTCTTATCGTCTGTGATTTCGTGGACTTCAAACAATCACGCTGCGCTCTTGATGCAGGCGTGGCGGAGCGGATCTTCACATTTAGCTTTGACATCTTAGACAATTGGGAAGAGAAAGGCAACCTTCACAACTTTGAAGCGCACATGAAACTTAGATCAACTGTATTTTTAAAGGTGCGGCGGGGGGACTCGCCATCCTCAAACCAGGCCTAAATCAACATTTCAAAGTATTCACTGAGCTCTTCACTTCTGAGTCGGATCACAGAGCTGTGGATTGGCAAGGTCTCATTTACATGGTTCTGAAACAGACGGCTACTTCTTCTTGCCGAGAGGAGGGGGGATTCTATCAAGTACACTTTATGAAGCCTAAAAATATAGCTATTTCTTCTGCAGAGGGAAGGAACGTTGAAAAATAACTACACTTCGAGATCAAAGGTGGGCATAATTGACATGTTACATCTGCGCAAATAGAGCAGAAGTGGGCAGACTGCTGAATGATAACCAATAGCCACATGGGACGCTAGGGGTGAACGGAATCATGTATGAGTCATTTTATATCACAGTAATGGTACATATCATGATATAGTTATCTCTTTCTGGAAGTTTAACAACAAACATATAAAAATAATGTGGTAATGCCTATTTATGGATAACCCAGTAAATTAGATGAAAGGTACTTCATCTTGTTTTAATTTGATGGACCACTGAATGTACTCTTACAGTCATGTTTTGATTTCACTGTCTATAGACAGACAGCTTGTCACTAGGACAGAACCCTTAAAGAAACAGATTTCTACCTTATTTACCCTAAAGAGGTTCATAGTTGTACATATTTCTACTGTAAGGTACTAAAAGATGTACCTTTAAGGGGTAGATAAGGTACAAAGTTCTCCTTTAAGGGTACTGTCCCAGTGATAAGATGCTGTATCCATAAATGTATAATTTTTGAACATTTTTTTCTGACAGTGAATACTACAGTGGTGTTCAATTACCTCAGGTTAATATAACTTGCTTGGCTACGATGCTCCATGTGCAATATAATGTAACATAACTGAAACTACATATACACAAAAACATTCTTTGGGTGGCCTTCAAAATGTGTTAAAATGGAATTTTATAGATATTTCATCTTAAACATAAAAGAGTAAGAAAAGGTGCATTATAGCTCAAAGCTGAGAGGTTCCTTTGCATAAAAATGTAAATATGTACAGCAGGTTATTGAGAGGTCCAATAATGTAAGTCTGTATATTTAACTAGTTTTGAGGATGGGACACTTGGCATTTGTTGAAGATCTTGCTGTGCTTTTAAGGCCATGTTTTCACTGTGTTTACACCTTTGGTGTAGTTTTATGGCTATGTGAGCAGAAACGAAAGCTGCTGCTCCATATTATTTTCCATTTCTTTTTTCGTGTTCATAAGTTAACTGCATGAGATTATTTTGCAGTATTAGATTTAAAGATCAGAAAAAGACCATAGTTACACCTGCCCATAGACCTTCCCCTCAAAGAAATCAGTGGTTGAAAGTGGATAAAAGAGATGGATTAAAACGGCAGGTATAAACAGGAATGTGTCTTCCTTATCTATTTATTATCTAATTGACCGAAACACATCTTAAAGGGACAGTTCACCCAAAAATTAAAATTACCTCATGGTTCATGGTTTACAAGCCTTCAAGCCATCCTAGGTGTATATGACTTTCTTTCAGATGAATACAATCTGTCTTATAATAATAAAAAAAATTAAATGTCCAGGCTCTTCCAAGTGTTATAATGCCAGTGAATGGGTGTTATTTTTTTAATGGTCCAAAAGAAGTCCAATAAAGTGCATACATCCATCTTAAAGTATATTCCACATACTCCAGGGCGTTGTTAAAGGCCACCTGAAGTGAATCGATGCATTTTTGTAAGAAAAATACCCATATTTAAAACTTTAAAAAACGTAATCTCTAGCTTCCGTTAACTGTTGTATGCATGTTCACGACAGAAAGGCGTTCCAGCAGATGACGTAGGATGCAGGCGAAGCGCAAGTTTTTTTTTTTTTAAAGGACCAAAGAAAGCAAAGTTTCCTTTGTTTAGCACAGGAAAACCAGTCTCTTCTTGGCTTGTATCAAAATCCTCCAACATTTTTCTTTACAAATCCTTGTTTTGTACTTCTACCGGTGTTTTGTTTTGCTCTCTCCTCTTTGCTTGCGTGTTCATCAGTTCCACATTTTCTCGCCATGTTCACCTACGTCCTACATCACCTGCTCGAACGTCACTCTTGTGCATATGACAGTTAGCAGAAGCTAGAGGTTATGGTTTATACATTTTAAATAGATAGAATAGATTTTAAATAGATTTTAAATTATCGCGATTAATTGCATGATATTTCTGCAATTAACTGTATTATTATGCCCAAAAAATAGTAATGAATTGCAAAGTATTGTATTGGGCACTTTTTTCAAAAGTACTGCTAGATCAACAAAAGTGCAATAACATTTTACACTTTAGACAAATAAGGTGCTTTTTTTGCAGCAGCATTCCTTTTACATAGTAGCAGGTAAAATATTTATATCGCGGCAATATCGTGGAACCCAACGCAGCAGAGTGTGGTGCGGGGAAACACTTGATAGGCGAGTGCGGGTGCAGGTGCGGGCGGGTACACACTTGTGTGTGTGGGATGCGGGAGAATTACTGCGCCGGAGCACGGAACTTCTGATACCTGCAGCATGATTGCAAAAGTGATAGATCTGTAAAGCAATAAATTGCGAGAAGGCCGTGTATTACCGCGTCCCAAACGACTCAAAATAGTAAACCACAAAGTTAACAAAACGAAGCACTCCACTGTGCTGAGCGAGAGGCTTCTCTGCTGTCTTCACGTACTATTGGAAACTTTCTATTTCCCACTTATGAAGTCGTGATTACGAGCACGTTGCCTTCTTTTCTGTTTAAAAATAACAGTGGACAGTGGTTTGTGAATCTTGATGCATAGCCTAAATAATTTTATCGGGAGCGTTAATGTGAGCGCTGCTGCAGTCTAAGGCCCAACCCAAATGCTCTCATTGGTTGAGACGCGTGATGGCACCTATCCCAAGGCAGTACTGATCAACATCCCACCCCTCCTGTGACCCATGGTTTGTATGTATGTGAATTCAGGGCCACTGAAAAACGGGCTTTCAAAATAATAATAATAATAATTGCGCTAATGCGCGATAAAATAATTGTCAGCCTTAATTAATTAATGAATTAATGTGAACTTGCCCAGCCTTAATATTTATATATTTTAAGTTTTAAACAGGGATATTTTCTTTTTTGGGTAAACTATCCATTTAATACCAGGTGTAAAGAGGGCCTTAGACACGAGAGCATGATAGGTTTGCTGTGATGAAAGGTTGCACGGAAGACCATTATATGGAGATGGTTTGGATGTGTTTAATGCAAATTAACCTTAGACACATGGTCGCTCTTTTCGAATATTTCAATTCCTTTAACATTAGAATGAGGTTAAGAGAACTTCTCCTGTGAAACATGAACAATCTATGTAATTATTAGTCAATGAAACCCATTGTTCCCTTTGTTTGAGCACCTCGACCAGCCCAACACTGCAACACAGGCTCAACCAACCGCATGAGTTTGGGGGCGGGACTATCTGACTAGATTGTGCTTGACACTCATTTTTGTATTTCTGTTTAACAGCATAGAAATTACAAAATCTATCTTTAAGTTAGTAACGTCAGTTGTTCCTTTAACACTCATACCACCCCACAGGAAGCAGGCATAGATATTTTTGGATTTCCTTCCAAACAGACATGTGGATTTATAGCCTGTAATGGGGAAAGCGAAAAGGGGAAAAGAAAGCGCAAAAAGAGAGGAGAAAGTAAGTTTGAGTGACTCCTTGAACGAGCAGGATCTGTGGTCCTGTCAGCTGATTAGCCCTCTTGATTAGCATTTATAAGAGGCCCTGGTGCTCTATTATTTGCATTCCTATTTAGCCATGATTTTGTGGAGGGCGCTCCGTGATTAAACTTGTCACCGGTCCTGATTGACAGGGTCAAATCTTCACATTCCACTCGTCTGAAATGGAAGTGTGCGAGAAAGAGAAAAGGAGGGGGGAAAAAACGATTGTCAGCTATTCTTCGCACTCCTGACGAGCTTTGTGAAGGATCTCTTTCAACTTCTCTCATGCTTATCCCTTTCTTCTCCCCCTCTCCTTTCTAACTCTATCACTTTTTCTCTCTGCGTCTCCTGTCATCTTAGATAGGTCAGGAATGTTTTAATTTTAGGGATAGATTTGGCCTGTCATTGAGGCGAGATGACGTGTTGCTCAGGAGATGAGACATGAAGGGTGTAAAACAATAAAAAAATAAAGTGTGAAAAAAAAAGTGCTCACTTTATTAGACAGATTTAATTACTCTGAATAGGGATTAAAACAGGCCATTCAGTGAAGTGTGAAATTAACCCTTGATTACCGATGAATCTCTGAATGAAGGCTAAAACAACCATTTGGAGGGGAAAAAAGCGATACTCTTCAACAGTAATTGTTTTTTGGAAAGAAGATCGCATTTCCCTCGCATTACCATGCCTCTGGTGTGGCGGGCTGATGTCAGGTGACTACATTATTAACAGCGAAAATGCTAACAAAGACATGACATTATGTGAAATCCAGTGCTGCGCTTGCATCAGGGACCACTAACCTTTCGGAGAGACTGGACTGCCTCCCCAAGGATGAGCTCTGGGTAAAAAACAACAATTAAAAATGCAGAAATGAGCCGAGCTGATGCGGTCTGTCCAATCTGATGAATATATGGCGGGCTGAATATTAGACGTGCTGTCTTAATGGGGCCGAACTGTTGTTGGTCGCCATTTCTGTCAAAATACCAAGAGCAGGAAAAGTAATAAATTACTGGAAGGTGTCCACATTCACTTTGTGATGAAATAACATTTCATTTTGAAGAATTGTGATGGGGAAAATATAAGCGTTTGGTGACAACATCTGAAAAGGAAAGTCCTTTCAGGTGTGGAGTGAATTGTTATTTTGATAAAATGTAACAAAACAAGCATCTTTGAATCAATGAATCAATAAATATAAAGAAAGTAATTACTGTATATTTTAATTTCGAGTTAGATTTTTTTACAAGTCTCCGTTTAAAACATAACATTGTCTATTTAGCCTTTTTATGAAATGTAAACAACCCCCCATTTTTTAAACAGGCATTAAAGTGCACTATCCAAACTTAAATTGTTGTATTTTATGAACACTTTGGAATATAGACGTAAGGTTGGTCTCTTTTTAAAGAAGAAAATTAGCAGATTTTGGCAAAAAAAATTTCAAAAAATTAAAGTATCAAAAAGTTTAAATGTACTGTAAATAAAATACACTATATTAATTTTATTTTATTTAATTTATTATAAATATTTTACATAACAGGTTTTTACTCTGAAATATGTATAAAATCAAAGCCTTGTGTCTAAGTAAGTTACGTTCCAAATTTGAAGTTGATATGAAAAAAATGGAGGTTCCTGTGAGAGTTTATTTAGGGCGTCATACCACAAACAGCCACCGGGAGCCATCAAAACTTTGAATTTTGTTTAAAAACAGCCACCGGAGATTTCTCTGTATATTTTACTTCAATACTCAAAATAACCACCAAATATGGATCCTGAGACTCAGACCTTTCCAATGATTGTTTGTTGCCAAGATTATAAAAAGTTTTGATTCTAAAATACCGTAATGCATTTTGTAATATGACACTTGACACTGCCCACTAAGGGGGAGGAGACCGCCATAAGATTTTAAATTACTATTTCCATGGTAACGCAATGTCCGATTTCAAAATGGTTTTCACAGGCTGAATCTTGGGCTCCTAAGCTTTCAAATGATATATAATTTATGATGATTACTAAAAGATTTTATAGAGAAAAGAGGACAACAAAAAAAAGAGCGCCAAGCGTCCCACAGGTGGGACGGTGACAGTTAAGGGGGTTTAAAACATAACATTGTCTATTTAGCCTTTTAAAGATCCTTTACACATTTTTAAACCACCTCATGATCTGATTCAGGTTAAGTTATGATTATGTTTATCATCATGACATACGAATACGGTTTTGTCAGTCATACCTGCAGGTGTCTTATAGTGTAATCAAGGAGAAGGTTCAGATATGACAACGAAGACTATTAAGACACAGCACTGACATTCTGATTGTGATATACACCATTCAAGTACAAAATCCTGTAATAGGTGCCTCAGCAAGAGTGTGCGTGTGCTCATATAATTAGTAGTAATTAATGATGAAAAAGTGAGGACCCGTTTGTATTTCAAATTATCCCATTAGCTCTTGTCATACTCGTGTACACAAAACAGCTTGAGTTCAATTAGGTTTTTGTCACACAAAAGTGATTATAAGCAGCCAGTGTAACCTGATTCATGGGATACCTCCTGTCTAATCGTAGGGGCTGTTTTTTTGTAGAGCTGTTGTTTTCATGATGAAGGACGGATGATTGGTTGGTGGTTTTTGTTTTTGTTGTGTTTTGTGTTTTAAATTTTGGGTTTTCAACCAAAACCTAAAAGTCATAATTTGATTTTGCATTTATGAGAAATAAAGTCTCCATTATAAGAAATGAATAAAAAAGTTTGATATTTTTTTTTATCTATATATTGTTTAGATAGTTATATTGTGATATTTATATTTTAAAAAGTAAAGCTATATATATAAACAAAAAAATAAAAAGGTTATTCCAACTGTTTATTCTAGAATTTCAACTTCTTTCTCAGAATTCCAAGTTTACATTTAACTTATCTTAGAATTCTGACTTTTTTTTCTCAGAATTATATAATAAACTTAGTTACGAGTTAACATCTATAGAGATGAAAGAGAATAATATAATCGCAAGACACTTTGAGAAAAGTCAGAATTGTGAGTTTAGAGTTAATATCTTGCAATTCTGACTCTATATATTGCAATGTATATCTTTGCAAATGCAAGAAAAAAAGTCTAAATTATCTCGCAATTCAGACTTTTCCCCTTGCATTTGCAAAGATATACATTGCAAGATATAAAGTCAGAATTATTTGATGAAGAGTCACAATTACCTTTTTTATTTATTTTTTTCATCCCATGGTGGAAACAAGCTTCCATAATAGACACATGCATACAATATCTCAACTGTAACTTATTTAATAGTGAAATTTTTTATTATTATTATTTTCAACTTTAGCTCACAATTAAGCTTTTTTTTATTCTGAGATGGAAACAGCATTCCATATACATCTTTATTAAAAAATTTAATACAGAATTTACAGTATGATTAGTTATGTATTTTTTTTTTTTTTTTGTTGAAATTATTATGTTGAGAATAACCCAGAATAAAACAAGCATCTCGGCCAATTATCAAGCAGTTGACCATTTGAAACCACCTTGACTGAAATAAATAATGAAGTGTGACATTTTGAAGCATGCACTGCAGTCTTCACCAGCACATCTAGCCTGATTCCACATGAAAACATAGAAAGTACCTCCACTAAATCAGCATTCGTCCTGCCAGCTTTGTTGGGAGGGCCAGTACTTAGAGGCTCTTTGCTTTGACCTTACTTGACCTTTTCATTGATCCTTCCATCTGTCTAATTCAGAAAACAGACATAATCAAAAGCTTTCAAAATCGATCAGATGTTGTAATGCACCCAAGATGGCTTGGCAATGAGCATATGGACAAGAAACTAAAACATGATCAAATCAATGGGTTTAACGTATCAATACAAACCTCATATTCTAACAAGCCTGTCTGCCATGGTCACGTGCACCAGTCTGAATGTCTAAACGGATCCTCTGCACATTTTGTATTTCTCCCTGTGAGCTTGCATAGGGGCTGCTATTTCTAGGCTGAGTGAAACTTTAACAGATGTTGCTGTTAATTACTACAGGAGGGGGGAAATGCGATTTAAACACTTTTATTAATTAGTTCCAATGGAAGTGCGATGCCGGGGAGATGGAAAGGCTTGAGGGACAGTCAAGTACTGAGGTGTCAACAGTGCCATTGTCTGAGATCAAAATAACATGTTTCAAATGGAGCACTATCTCAAGCTTTGAAAGAAACTGTGCTTGCCGGAAACATAATTTTAAGGGAAAAAATATAAAAACAACATGTTCTTAATTCTAATATAAGATATAAAATAAAGATGTTATCACTTAGGTACTAGAGTACAACTGCACAAAATAAAAATAAAGACCATGGGCCTTTATATATGTAGGTTTATATTTATGGGAAAAGAGATTATTTCCAATTGGATATTAAATATATATATATATATTATAATATAAAGGAGTCATGATTTCCAATTACATATTTTATAATAAATCAGTATAAATAAAACATTAATACAGTAACAATTAGCATTTAAAATCAGTTAAATAACTATACACTATAAACTATATATAATATATAAATAACTATATATATATATCTATATATATATATATATATTATATATATATATATACATTACCACCACACATACATACATGCATTTAAACATGTAAAATATTAAATGAAATATTTGTAGTTATATATTTACATTTTTTTTAAGATGATAACAAAGATAAGAAAAGAGATGCTTACTGCTTACATATTAAAATCAATAAAAATATTTATACAGTAAAATATATAAAAACAGAAAATCATTTTATGTATAATTTACAAAACAAATACATTTTAAATACTATATACATTCAAAATTAATTAAAAGATAATCTTAACAATTATATAACATACATTTAAAAAAAGATTATTAGTAAATAATAATAAAATAGTACATTATTTTATTATTATATAAATATATCACAATTATCTGCTAATGCTTGAAGTTACAAATTAACAATTTTCACAAATGGTATTTACATTTTTAAAAATCATTTAAATATTCCAAATGTAATGTTTTCATTCAGTATATCGACTTTTATAAATAATCAGAAATCAGCTCTTTTCCTATCTTATTTATCATTATCTGAAAAATTCATTATTGGCCACTTTATATCTCTACATAAGGCTGCTATATAATTCTATAGCAGTTTTGAAAAACTGACATAAAACTCAAATTGCTTCTAGATTTTTCTAGATTTCTCTCTCTCTCTCTCTCTCTCTCTATAGCAGTTTTGAAAAACTGACATAAAATCATCTGCGATTTCTCTCTCTCTCTCTCTCTCTCTCTCTCTCTCTCTCTCTCTCTCTCTCTCTCTAGCCTGATGTGACTTTGACGATGTTCTCCCGCACCGAGACACACTTGCCATTTTGAGTTCTTTGTCTGGCCAGCATGTACGACAAAACAGACACCGACAGAGAGCCGAGCATCTCAGCCGGCCCACGGAGCAGAACCATGCACATATCGTGAAATATGTACGCTGTCTGTCCGTTAATACACCCTCACACGTCTCACTCCCAACACTGGATGGACAGGAGAGAAAAGGCCCAGTGGAAAAATAAAGTGCCATAATGAATCTAAAAAGCATGATTCAGTCCCATCAGCCATACTCAGGGAAGTGTCACGTTCTCCCAAGCTCCCTGACCGCTGACAGGCCTGTTGCGAAGAGAGAGGGGAGAGCAAGGGCAACGGCGACAGTACGCAAGAGTATAAATCCTAATTACGCACCGCATCGCCCACTGAAAATGGCCATCTTTTTCAAAGGCAACAGATCTGGATGTTTTTTTCTTAACCTGTAAATTGCTAAACGTATTAAATCCCCACAGGAGAAACAAGGCTTTATATGTATGCAAAACGCTAAAGAGAACTCAGGAAATAAGTGCATGAAGCGGGGGAAGAAAGAGCCAGCAACCTCTGCATTGGGCTTTGAAAGAAAGGTAACATAATCAATTAATCCTGGCAGTAATTGGGTGTTGGGAAAAAGGCAAAATGCAGTAATGAAAGTCATCCGTTGTGCTCGTCTTTCTCTCCCGGCCTGACGAACCCTTCCCCCCATCATCTGCGGGATCTCAGGTGCTTAGCCATGCAAATCTGTCTGACAGCTCAGTACATCTCTGTCTGCCTAATTGGACAGTATAGAGTTGTTTATGGATATTGAAGACATTTAAGGCTCAGTCGGGGGCTGCTCAAAAATCATTAGCCGAGGGCCTCTGATACTGGACTAAGTCTTCTCCCTCCGCCGATGTCAAACTCGGCCGTAAAAAATGTTTATCTTTGTCACCTGCACGGAAAGGGGCTCTGGAAACGTGCACGATCTTAACGTGAGCGAACGTGCGAGGCTTCAGTCGTGACAGCTCAGACAATGGTCTTCCAATTAGAGATGTACTGTGGAGTTAGCGATGCAGCGTAACGCGCCTCATCAAAATAATTTGCTCTAAAATCTTTTATTCCTTCTCTTTAATTTATTTATTTAAGCACCAGAGGACGGCTTATTGTTTTCGAGCAGTTTGAGATCGTATCACAAGTCATATTACTGTGTAGAAAGCATCTGGTTGTCCACCGTTTAACGGACTGAAGTAAACAAAACAAGGACAAGAGCTAGCTGAAATCACCAGCTCCAGTCTGATGAGTTAGTTTCTATGCAATTCTGGTTGTCAGAGTGCATTTTTAACAAATTTGTTTCTTAGGCTGTTACAATGAAAACATTAGTGCACAAACTAGTAGCTGCACTTTAAAACAGCTCAAATCAGCAATAAAATCTGGCAACAAATTTGCATGAGTTTAGTTTCTTAGCTCAAGTCATGCTGCAATACTGCTTTATGCTACAATTTATGTTTACATTTGTGCTTTTTTGCAAACCCTATTATGCAAAGTGACTTTTTATGTACATTTGATCAGTTTATGCATTCCCAAGGGATAAAAGCATGATGCTGACATTGCTAGTGTCATGCTGTACTGTACAGGAATGGTATTGCAACATATAGTTGTAAACATATTTCAAATCAACAATCAAACCTGACAACAAATGTAGCATTTAGTTAGCCGCTTAGCTCAAATAATTTTAAAATACTGTATTTTGAACATTTTACATCAACAATACAATTTGGCAACAAATAGCATTCATTTAGTATGGAAGCCCGTTTCCGCCACTAAATAAAAAAAATAAAACAAGGCAATTGTGATTTTTTTATGTCACAATTCTGATTTTTTTTTTTTTTTTTTATTGTGATTTTTTTATGTCACAATTCTGATTTTTTTTTTCTGAATTGTGAGAAAAAAAAGAAACTCAGAATTGCGAGATATAAACTCGTGTGCGTAAAAAAAACTCAGATATTTCTCTATATTTCATTGATTTCTCAGAAAAAAAGTCACAATTGTTGTGAGTTTATATCTCGCAATTCTGACTTTATAACTCGCAATTTTGACTTTATAACTCGCAATTGTGACTTTATAACTCGCAATTGCAAGTCAGAATTGTGAGACAAAAAGTCACAATTACCTTGTTTTATTTTTTATTCAGTGGCGGAAACGGGCTTCCGTAATTTAGCGTCTTAACAATAAAGCAAAAAAAGCCTGTTAAAATGCTAAAATAGGCTACTGCATTTTAATCACCAATAAAATTTGGCAAGCAGAATTCATTTAGCTTCTCAGATCGAATTATGCCAAAATAATGTATTTCTAACATTTGAGATTTGTAAAAAAAAATCATTTAGCTTCTTGGGAAAAAAAAAAGCATTCAAAAAAAAAATGCTTTAACATATTTCAATCTGCAAAAACATGGTTAACAAAAGTACCATTCATTTAGCTTCTTAGCTCAAATCGGCAATAAAATCTGAAAAAAATCTAAAAGTAGAATTCTTATAGCTTCTTAGCTCAAATAATGCTAAAATTTCAAATCAGAAATTTCAAATCAGCAATTTCAAATCAGCAATACAATTTGGCAACAAATGTGGTATTCATTTAGCGAATTAGCGTCTTTAAATAAAATAAAAAAGCCTGTTACAAATACTTAAATTTTAACATTTCAAATCAGCAGTAAAGCCTGGCAACAATAGCTTCTTAGTACAAATCATGCTAAAATAATGTATTATTGACATTTTTCAAATCAGCAATAAAATTAACAAAAGCAGAAATTATTTATATTATTCTCAACACAAATTGAGTTAACTTGCTGTGTTCAGTAAGCTTAGATAATGTGCATGGCATGGAGAAATGTGGAGTAAACAAACTGAAACTATATTCCTACAGCCACCATAATGAATGTCGCTGGACAATTTAAGAATTACCTGCCATAAACGTTAAATAAAAAGGCAGTTCTTGATTGTTCTTAGTAATGTAGCCTTCCTCACCAATAGTGAAAATCCTGACTATGGAAGACTAGCAACAACACAGCTCACACTCTCCTACATTCAACACACCGATTCCACAAATAGAACAATGCGTGCAAATAAACAAAGATCTGTATTAAGTAAAGAATTTATTATTGTGTAAATCGATGCCCTCATAATGAGAGTTTGCTTGCCAATGACCCAATAAGTCCGCCATAATATCGTGCGCACCCAGTAGACTTAGAGATATTGGTGAAGTCAAGAAAGAAAGATTCGCTTTCCTTTTTCCCACCTCTCTCTCTCTCTCTCTCCAGCTATAAAGCAAATGCCCAATCAAAGGCAAACTCAGTTTCTATTATCTGTTCTCACCAATACCACCCCCCCCCCAGCCCTCCTTCACCAGTGCCCCCATTACAGAAATGTTTCTTCCCATCAAAGCCTTTACTTATCACTTCACCGGTGACATTGAACTTCCCGTGCCCCGGCCACCGAGACACATCTCTGAACCCTCGCAATCACTCTTCATCCCCAGTAACAATTTAGTAATGAAGTATTGATTTCCAGATTCCCTTCTTATGGATGATATTAGATTTGGTTTGATAAACTGTGTCGGGGGCCCCTAATCTGCTCCGTCCCTTTCCCCGCTGTCTGTAAAACAAAGTGCCACTAGAGGGATAATGACCAGGGAACATCGATGAACTCATTTCATCAATTTGTAGCACTTGACAATGAAAAAGGGCCACCGTTTTTCACACACCAATGTCAAAGTTTATTGCTCAGGGTAGGGTCTTATTGGAAGCCCGACATCTTGGCTCTAATTTATGGGCCCCTGTGTGCTGGTTACTTTGAAAGGAAATGTTTGGATACGACTGGGATATTAGTGTTGCACCTGGCCTGGCTGGTTTTTACATGGCCACCGGGGATCTATGCATCACGTCTGCAAATACAACAACAACTTGCAGCCGCCGAAGCTATCTGGCCATTAGGAGGGGAAAGTAAGGGGGTCTATGACATGCATAAGTCATGAGATGATGCTATGTCTTGGTCAGACGGACTCCTGAAGGGATGAAAATAATTCACTGACTGGAGTGAGCAACAAAGGCCCCAGCTCTTTTCACAACCTGCAGAAGGTGGACTCAGCTAAAGAGTCCTGTGTTTACATTGCTAGTATAATTCAAGGTACTGATGAGTTAATGCAACCTAAACATTTCCAAAGCTTAGCGCTCCAGTTGAGGCCTCTAATAGCATTTCGGTAAATCTTTTTTGCTTTGCATTTTAACCTTTTTGCATTGAACATTGCAAAGTTGGATCTCTACAAATCGCTTGCTAGATACATGCATTTTCTACGACTAGGCAAAGAGTATCCCTCTAACTTCCAGCCAGTCTGCCATGAGATAATGTTGTATCCTGCCCAGGCTGATGGACAGCTGAATCTCTTTAGCCTTTGTTCTTTATTTACAACAGTCAGACTGCTCTATACGCTGGCCGATTTCACAGGTGAATGCACGCTATTCTCTGGGAAAAACAATTGCGGTACGGCAAAAGGATATAAACCAAGAAAAAGACCAAGTCTCTCTGAGGCGGAAATAGATCTAGCACCTCTCAAATCACCTTTCTCCCTTTAGCCAGTAAAACAAGCTCATTTATTCTCCTTTACCATCCTCTTATGCAAACTGTTACTACCGCTAAGAGGCACTACATGGCCGAGAAGCAAGAATGAGTGTTTTCTTTGTCTTCTTCAAATGTGTTTGTTAGAGGCCCATCCCTCGGAGCACCAGAGGCCCTTTTACTGCAGCTCAGGCATCATGGGCTCTGCTCTCAGTAATCACATTGCCTCTTCCCCCAGTAGAGATCTACGTGCATAGTGCTTATCAACTAGATTACCGCCAGGTGAAGATGGATAACCCAATTTGCGGCTCCTCATTTCGGTGGGTGTAGTATTCAGTGTCAGCAAGCATTAGCGGATAAAGTGTATTGCTTTGCTTTGATGGGTGTGGCTGAATCGCCTTTAAGATTGAGACGTACATGCACTTGGGCAGATGAGATGTGTCCAGAAGCACAGCTTGGACAATGAGTTTGAGTATACTTCAGGTTCAGATCACTGCTGACCATAAAACGTGCAAAAAATGAAAGCTTACTGAATAGACCAGAATGGACTTTAGTCGGGGGATACCACATTGATGTACAGTCTGGTCATTAAGTTGTACTGCTGTATACCTTGGTGTTCTTTGATAATAGCCAACCAAACATTGAAAATATTTCTAGAACAGTGGTTCCCGACCACGTTCATGGAGGCCCTGCCAACACTGCACATTTTGCATGTCTCCTTAATTAAACACACTTGATTTAGGTCATCAGCTCATTAGTAGAATCTCCAAGACCTGAAGTGGGTTTGACAGAAAAAGGAGACAAGCTTGGGCAGGCCGGAACACAGCAAGCAAACATCAAGCCGTCAGCGAGCATCTGTTGGGCTAGTAGACTTTTTGTTGTTGTTTTTGTTGTGTTCTACACGTTTGCAGTCGTCAGGCTCAAAATGGTAAGCAGGAGCTGCTTTGTTTACATTTCGTATATCAGCATATATGCTTGTTTTGGTTTCTCCATTTGAATGATGAATTGACTAGACTATTGATACCAATAGTCATTGACTTGAATATTGATTGAATAGACTATCGATACCTGCTAATATAGAGAGTTATCTCTTTAAACGCAGCTGCAGAACGCACATGCTAGTTTGCAGTAGTGTTGTCAAAAGTACAGACTTCGGTACCAGTCGGTTCTAAAATTTTAAAAACCCGCTAACATTTGAGCAATGTTGAGCTGATTCTTAAAAACTGCTGATTGGCCAATGTGTTCACATGCTCAAAAGATATGACTGTGATTGGCTACAATGATCATCACTTCATGCTCTTCATCGACCGCTCACACAGACATTTTTAAAATTTCAATACCAACTGGCACTGTACCGAAGTCGGTACTTTTGACAACACTAGTTTGCAGTCAGTTGTAGTCTATGTAGCCAAAGCTTTTTGGTCCAGATGCAGCTGATACAAGCCAACAACACCTTCAGCTTTCGTTGCCGCTAGTTCTTTGAAGTCGGCTTGTTGTGTCCTGGCCTAAAGGTCCAGAACACATTTTGGTCCTAAAAAGGCCTCTTAAAGGGAAAGTTCACCCAAAAAATTTAATTCTGTCATTAATTACTCACCCTCATGCCACTCTAAACCTGTAAGACCTTTGTTCATCTTTGGAACACAAATTAAGATATTTTTGATGAAACCCCAGAGCTTTCTGACCCTGCATAGACAGCAATGCAACTGACATGTTCAAGGCCCAGAAAGGTAGTAAACATAGTTTTGATGATGAACAGCTTGGAGATGCTGGTTGACCAGCTGAACCTGGACTTGGCATGCAAAAGCTTGAACCTGCATTGAAAGTCATGTTTGTTTAAACCATGACTATTTCACCAGTCCTGGAAGGCCATTGTCCTGGAGCATTTAGCTCCCACCCTAATCCAGTACATTCAAGCAAGCAAATCAAAGATTACTTGAATAGTCAGGCATGTTGGATAAGAGTTGGAACTAAATACTGCAGGATAGTGGCCCTCGAGAAGCAGAGTTGCATAGCCCTGGTATTCTCAGCACGGTAGGCATACACAGTTCACATCTACATAGCTAAGCGTCTTTCATTTTTCACAGTTTCTGTGGGTTAATGAATATCAGTGACACATAGAACCAGTCTGAGTTTTGATGGGTCCCAAGAGGTGTTTTTCTCAGGGCCTTGCACTTGAACGCTAGTGCATGAAAGGGGCGACTACACTTCATGTTACCGCCGGTAATGCATCGCAGCGTTATGGATGGGCCTACTGTCCACTGCCTTTCAGTGCAAGGGAGGTCAGCATCTCGAAAATGAGGGCCATGCTGCCCTCTAAGGTGATTACTGATAAAGAATGACGTGCTGAAGGGAGACGCAGGGGAAATATACGCCAGAGTCCAATCACCTCTCCTGCCTCAATACATTCTCTCATCGGAAGGCCTGTATAAATACAGCGAGAACGAATACTCCCCTCTCCTTATGAGTCACTTCATCTCTGGAAGAGGACAGAAGGTTGAGTCATCAAAAATGCAGGAGGGTTTTGGCGGAGTATCCACATGTTCTCTCTGATATTGTGATGAGGTCTCAAATATTTTCAAACATACTGCATTTTCTCTGTAAGATACTCCCTGTCATAGTGAAATGGCCTGTGACACGAACACTGTAAAAGACACAGAGAAAATGGTCCATGTGGGAACCCTGTAAGTTTAACGAGGTTGTTTTTGATGTTGTTATCATGCAAAAGGATGGATGTAATGGTTAATGTGTGCAAGAAACAGCATATTCACTGTCATTGTTTCAAAAATGGTACCCTTAGGGGTAACACACCTTGTCACCACGTACCCTTAAAAGCACAACATTGTACCTTATCTATCCCTAAAATGTACTTTATAGTAGTAATACTATGTTGCCTAAAGGTACTACTATGAACCTTTTAGTAGTAAATAAGGTGCAAAGATGTCCCCGCCCCAGTGACAAGCTGTTGCACCCCTAAAAGTACAATATTTGCACAGTTTTCTGAAAGTGTTTGAGTGTTGTCCTAACCTTCCAGGCGTTTGGCTTCTGTTTCCATGGTGTCACACTGGGTAGCTCTGCCCATAGTGAATCATCATTGGTCCAAGATCCTGCACCTCATAGATCTACAGGTATATATTAAACACAAAATATGATTGTATTGCTTTGCACAGTATTCTTGCTTTCAATGTGGACATATTACTTACCTGGTTATATTGGCTGTTGTTGTTGTTGTTCTCAGTTACCACAGATCTCGGTTTCAGAGAAAGGACAGAAAACATGTTAACCTTTGTATATCTTCAATGAAGCCCTAGCATGCAATTGTAAAGTATGTCTAATTTAAATAAAATATCCGACCATCACACACTTTTTAACATATGATACTTGAACATTGTTAAACATGTTAGCATGTGCATAAAAACACAACATTTTGTCTTTTGACTTCTAGCATGGCTAGCTAAAATAGTAGACTTTAAATAAAATCACAAGCTTGGCATTTCTGCTTTTTAAACCTCCAATATGACCAATTTGAAGTCCATTACCACAGTTAAACTTTTCTGTCACAAATACTATTCATAGACAATTAGCTGTCCATTAAACTAATTAATGTGCATTAAATTAACCAGAATACTCCTAATAAGAAGATTAGATCTTCAACTCAAATCCAAGGATGTGTTTTCGTACCCACACACAAAGAAGTAGACTGTCAGAGAAGGAGAGAAGAGAGTTCATACTGTTTGAGCCTCTGTGTGTGCACACATATACTCTGAAATATTAGGTTGTTAGCAAGCACCATTACGAAGTGAGAAAGGGAGGCGAACAGAGAGCCATTCTTTCACGAGGAGGTGCCATGTCCCAACCATCACACTCCCGGCTCATGAGGGCTCCAATGGCACCTGAGGGGGAATCTCATGGCTGTCATCCCAGAAAGCCTCCTGCACTGATGCAGGCCTGCCATCTGCTCTCCATATGAGATAAAAATGAGGAATTGTCTTCGAAAAGCCATCTTTTTCTCTTCTTCAACTCACCAACTGAAAAATCGTTATTGCTACGATATTCTGGAAACAAGAACAGGAAGCCACATCATTAGTTTCTGGTTGACTAACGTAGTGGGTAATTACCTTAAATGCTAAGAGAGTTGCTGGGACATTCCTGTTATGCAGTACGTTAAAAAAAAAATAAAATAAAAAATGAATAAGCTTGTGTTGTAATTTAAGTAAGTATTTCTATCAAAGTGAATCTTATTAAATATATTCTATTTACACATTTGCAAGAAAATAAACCGGATGGAATCTAACAGTATAGAAATAAACACCTAAAGCTTACATGGATATATCAACTTCAAGTTAAATATATTTTGACTTAAATATACTTTGGCCTAGTGGTTAGAGAGTTTGACTCCTAACCCTAAGGTTGTGGGTTCGAGTCTCGGGCCGGCAATACCACGACTGAGGTGCCCTTGAGCAAGGCTGCCTACGGTGTGTGTGTGTTCACTGCTGTGTGTGTGCACTTTGGATGGGTTAAATGCAGAGCATGAATTCTGAGTATGGGTCACCATACTTGGCTGTATGTCACTTCACTTCACTTCAGAGTGAATCAAATCCATTGCTTAAACTTACAATTGTTTCTTCTGTTGTTTTCCCTCCAAAATGATGCCACTTCCTGGCGGATGATGTCATTAATGAACAGACTTTTGATTTAAAAGGGACATCACACTTGTGAAAAACATGAAACACACTTGTTTTCCAATTACAACAGTATTTTTTAATAAACTCTCAGTTTTCAAATTTTAAAAATAAACATGACAAATGTAGCAACATCTAGTAAAATATTTGTTAATTTTTTTTTTTTGATTTTTAAAATAAACATGACAAGTACAGTGTGAGGGGAAAATGCATTGTCTTTTTAAAAAATTGTTGAATATTTCTTAAATGCTAAAAATGAAACCTTAAAGGCCCTGCACAGCAGGAATGACAATACTATACTTAAGCAGATTTAAATGTAACAATACAGGCATATTCCTCCTGTAAGTAACCTCTCTTTGCCTTTCGTTTTGTCACTCTGCGCAAAACAGAGCCTATGAGAAATAGCATTATTTTATGACACCAGGAGGAAAAACAGTAGAAAAAAGGAGAGAGAAAAAGGGAGATGGGCAAAAAAAGGTCCTTCAGGGAACATGGTGTAAATGAACTTCCAGGAATGACACAGGCGAGCAATGAGGCGTGGATAGAAAATATACGCTGCACATCATCGGATAGAGATGCCAGTGGAAATGGCTTCATTGAAGTGTCAGCCCTCATCCATCAATCAATCATCCGCAAGAAACAATAACGGCCGCGGCGATGGTGCGGCTTTTATGGGGCTTACTCATGGGTATCGGCAACAGCACTTAAGGGTGGCTCTGACACAGGAGGAAAAAGCGAGGTTAGGGGTATGCAGACGCATTTCACATGCAGGTAGAGCGCAGGAGGCAGAAAAAGAGAGTGAGAGGGGCGAGCGGGCGGGGGGGATCACACTTAGTGGTCGTGCTTTTGCAAAAAGAAAAAGAAAGAAAGAGCGAAAAACTCCCCTTGCAAAAAGAAAAATTGCCCGCCGCCCCGTGCTCCTGATCCAGAGTGTAGAAAGGTGCAAAACAAAGCTGTCTTCCATCTATCATTCACCCTCCATCTATCAATTCTGTGCTGTGTTTTGAGATTGTGATGTTTAGGCTTTGTAATATTTATGGCTCGATGATAGAAGGGAAGACGGGCTCAGGCAGGCCGCCGTTAGATGTATATTTTCACGGGGTCGTGACCTCGGTCCTGTATCTCCCTCGGCGATTTGGTTTCGAATACGCTAATGAACATCTGGGGAAGAGCGATGATTATGCTTTTTGTTTATAAGATGAAATTTCCTGAGCAGTGTTCTTTTTGTCGGCCAATTAGAATGGTGAGGTGTTAAGAGAACATTTAAAGATGTTATTTAAAGGTATAGCACATCCAAAAAATGTATTATATCAATACTTCACCCTAGTAACAGAAGCCTGTTTCTGCAATGGAATAAAATTATTATTAATTATTTATGTATTACTTCTCTCTTCCTCTCTCTTCTGCAAAGGTAATCGCATCTTTTTATCTTACAATTCAAAAACATTTTCTTGCAATTCTTAGTTTATATCTCCCGATTCTAACTTTTTCTTGGAATTCTGAGTTTATATCTCACAAATCTGAGTTTTTTCCTCATTTCTGATTTTTAAAAAAAAGTCAGAATTTTGAGATAAAAATTTGCAATTACCTTTTAATTTTTTTTTTTTTTTTTTTTTACGGCACAAATAATTCAACAGAATTGTGATATGTAAACTTGGAATGTAAACCTGAGAAAAAAAGACAGAATTCTGAGTTTGTATTTTGCAATTCTGACTTTTTTTTCTCTCTCAGAAAGTCTGAATTGTGAAATAAAAAGTCGCATTTACGTATTTTCCTTTCATTTTTTTTCATGGCGGAAACCATACTCTCCATACTCTTGGGTCATTTCAAACCTATATGCTGTTGTTTTTCTGTGGATCAAAGAAAAAGGCAAGAGGAAGTGAAAAGTTTGGAATAATTTATAATAAATAAATAATAATAAACAATATTTTTGAATGTTTTTGATAGTCTCTTCTGCTCACCAAGGCTGCATTTATTTGATAAAAAATACACTTAACATTTGTAATTTTGTGAAATATTAGTATAATCTTAAATAACTGTTTTTCTATTTGAATATATTGTAAAATATAATTTATTCCTCATTACTTTAGTCTTCAGTGTCACATGATCCTTCAGAAATCATTCTAATATGATGATTTGCTGCTCAAGGATCTTTTCTTATTACTATCAATTTTGAAAACAGTTTTTGCTGCTTAATTGTTTGAGGAATTTTAATTTGGAGGTGAGCTATTCCTTTAAGATTTTAGGAAATACTACACTATTCAACAGCTGGGCCTGTTTTATTGTCAAAAAAAAAGTGTGTTGAATATTTTTGCCCCATTTTCAAAGAACAATGACAACAATGTCATTTCTTCAAAATCCTCATCCCATAAATGGATTCAGCCAACAGAGAGCAAATGTGGGCTGATGGAACCAGCAAAATCTTTAAACGACACAACAGTCGCTTGTACTGTATGTACGTCTTTTGATTTCCCCGAACCAGGTCTCTTGATGGCTTCTTAGCAACATGAAACATGACACATCATCCATTATTCTGAACGTGTGCCTTGCTATCTTAGCCTGCTCCATATGGTCCTGCTTGTCTCCAGACACCCAAATCCCTTTCCCGAGGCCAGCGGCTGTTTTTTTTTCCGCAAGAGCCATTATATCTCCCTTCTTTCTCAGAGGGATCCACCGATGATGATGAGCAATCACAGAGAACGCCGACTTTACATCTCTCCAAAAACACAATTCAGATTCCTTCAGTCTCACCGTGCTCGTCTTGCCCAGTTGCTAATTCATGCAAGTTGACAATCTGGAGGGGGCAATTATCAGTGACAACAGCATCGGCCATGAAGAGGTCACATGACTGATATGAAGATTCCACGTGCTGCTTTTGTCTGGAGTGAGGAGAGACAGACGCCTGGAATAAAGAAACTCGAGAAAGAAGATCCAGTGCTAGGAAGTATATTAGGCAGAACCGTTTAATTGAGTGAATTATATGAGTATCAAATCACTCACTTAATAGCAGTATCACTATTTGGTTTGGGGTTTTTGTATGTAATGCTGACTAAATTTGTCCTAAATAATATTTTGAGTTGAGTTGTGAAATATTATTAAAATTTCAAATAACTGTTTTCTTTTTAAATATATATGGTGAAATGTATTTTATTTCTGTGATGCAAAGCTGAATTTTCAGCAACATTATTCTAGTCTTCAGTGTCACATGATACTTCAGAAATCATTCTAATATGCAGATTTGCTTCTAAATTAGTGTTGCAGCTTTATATATATATATATATATATATATATATTATATATATATATATATATATATAGATATATATATTCTTTATATATTTATCTAAAAATTATTTTTTTTTGTGAAAAAATACATTATCTGATAAATTAAAAAAAGTTCAAAAAGAACAGTTTAAAAAATATATATATATTTTTGACATTATGAATGTCTGAACTGCCACTTTTGATTTTGAATAAAATTATTATTATTATTTTTTTTTGTATCTTTTTAATCTTTTTAACATTTGAATGGCAGTGTATGACATTTCCACAAACATATTAAGCATCAATAATAATAATAATAATAATAATAATAATGTTTCTTGAGCAGCAAATCAGCATATTAAAATGATTTCTGAAGGATCTCGTGAAACTGAAGACCGGAGTAATGATGCTGGAAATTCAGCTTTGATTACAGAAATAAATTACATTTTACAATATATTCACATTGAAAATATATATTTTAAATTGAAATAATATTTGACAATATTACTGTTTTTACTGCATTCATGATCAAATAATTGCAGCCTTGATGAACATTTCTTTAAAAAACAACAAAATTGTAATTATTCCAAACTATATAAACAGCCTATATACACATACACACACATTCCAATATATTTATCCCCTGAGCTCAAGCTTCAGTGTTACTCATGTAAAACACCCACTGATCTGCATCAAAGTCTACAAAAATAAAATCCATACACAGATGAGTGGATGCAACGTTTGCATGAAAGAACATTTTGGATCTGAATTGTGCACTAAGCCGCATGAAACGTGAATATAAGCGTCACACAACACAAAAACAACAGTTAAAACATAAGTGACAGGCTATATACTGATTAAAATACACACTACTAAAGTTGCTATGATTAATCAAAACATTATTCTTAAAATATCAAACCGAAGCAGACAGTCGAACATTTTCATGGTGAACAAATAATTTGCCTGACAGGGGGAAACGGCACTAATGAAATATGTATACCGTCGCCTTACACTACTCGTCTACAGGGAATATCGCCAGCTTTGCTTTTGCCACAAAAGCTCTCACAAATACAATGACAAGCAATAGGGTCACTGCATGCGGCCCCGTGTTGCACATAACTCTAATTAACATCTTAGTGTTGTTCTCCTGCACATTACCTGCTGCACACAGCATTGCGTGGGGCCCGGTGCGCTGCGTGCCAGATCCCTATGTCAGCAAAAGCAACACCTCCTGTGGTGAATAAAGCAGAGCCCGGTGGAAATAAACGTCTCTTCTGTAGGGTGTGACCCAGGGCACAAAGGGGCCCACACCTTCACAGAAAACAAGGCAGGACGAAAACAGGAATTAGCTATTGTGCTGTAACAGCAGGGGATGACGGCGCGAGCTGTAATAGTTGCTCTGCATTGCATTATAAAATGCTAGTTAAGAGAACATTTAAAGGTGCAGCAAGCTTTTTCACTAAAGTTTTGCACATAAATAAACTGCAGTTGTTGTTGTTATAGTAAAAATATGACGTGCACTCTTAGAATAAAGGTACAAGCTTTCACCGGAGCTCTTTGTGCCTTATTCACTCCTAAATGATACATATCAGTACTTTTAAAGTACCTAAAATGAACATATTAGTACTTTTTAAAAGGGTACTATACAGTACTATTTTATATTTGATTTTATGAAGTTTGGAATATGTTTTAAAAGATTTCAGTTTTCCTTTATAATACTTGCTGTAATTGTTTGTCAAATTTACTAGCAATTTCTGACTGAAAATACTGAAACACATTTTTAGCATAACCGAAAATCTTATTAACATTTAAATAATGTATAGCTACTTAAAACTGTATCATAAAATATCTACACCCCCCCACGCACCCCAAATTTAAATTTTTAACATAAATGGGAAGGACTGAGAAACATTAGATTGAACAATCTGCAGGAAATAGTGGAGGAAATGTGATGATTTTAAAATAGTCACAATACAAAACCTCTTAATGAACAGTTTTCATTTTCTTTGTGCAAAGTATAATATCTAAATTTGATTTCCTTCGATTTTGGGGGTAAAATACGACACTTTGAGGATTGGAGCAAGTGGCTATTGGGCTCCTTGCAAATCTTTGGTCGTGTTTGCCTTGAAAAACTGACCTTAGCACCACTAAAGCAACACTAAACTTCCTCAGTACAGCCAATGATTCACAGGAAGCCTGTGTGTGCTTTCCACCTTTCACAAGCAGTAATGAGGCTCGATCCAGACATTTACTGATCGCCGCAGACCAGCAGCATCAAATAAACACAAACAAATGCACTACAGCCCTGACATCAAACCCTTGAGAGGCAGAAAACTGCGCTTCGGATCAGACTTGAGGGATTTAGGCAAAACAGGAAGCGTGTCACGAGCCGAGGTTGTGCTTCCTTCCCCGCTGCCATCCAGATGCTCTCGCTGTCCTCAGTCTGAGGGGCGTGTGAGGGTGATACTAAGCGAAATGCTCATTTTGCGTTTGTGATTATCGAGGCCCATGGGCGATATGCACTAATGTGAGCTAATGCAATAGATTACACAGGAGCTCTGGCCCTGGGGAGCAGACAGCAAGCAGATGTGCTGTAGTCAGAAAGAAAAGGAGGGGGTGAACGACTCTGTTTAATGTGCTGGATACTGTCCTTTGTAATTTGCTGTTGACAGACTTGTGATGGATGTTTTTGTTTGTAATTTGAAAGTTACAGAGTTGTGATCTTTTATTCATACGGCCAAAATGTTGATTGATTTATATAAGGGATTATTGATTCCTTACGTGAAGAGTTCATTGTGTCCTGTCTCAAAATGAAGCAAAAGCACATGGTTTCACATGTTGGTACACACTGCCCTCTAGTGTGCTGCCAGTGAAGTCACATTTTCTGTTCGCTCCACATACTACAATTACTCCAAAACAAACCTAAAGAACAGTTCCAGGCTATATTTCACCTCAAAATCTTGAATATTAATAGTAAAAATAATAGGAACCCTGGCAATATTAAGGTTGTATTTATAACAGTAACACTGTGAATTATTCTTACAATTTAAAATAACTTTTCTATTGTAATATATTTTAAAATGTAATTTATTGCTGTGCTCAAAGCTGAATTTTCAGCATCATTACTCCAGTCTATAGAGTAACATGATCTTTCAGAAATCATTTTAATATGCTGATTTATTATCAATGTTGGAAATGTTTTTTTTTTTTTGAACATGATAATTTATTTCATAAAAAAACAGCATTTATTCAAAATATAAATCTTTTGTAAAAATTCACACTATCGTTCAAAAGTTTCAAGTCAGTGTTTTTATTTTAATTTATTTATTTAGAAGTAACTAGTAAAGTAACATATGTGATCCTAGACCACAAAACCAGCCATAAGGGTCCATTTTTTAAGGCCTTATATTTCTTAAAGCCTTATTCGAGAAAAAAAAAATGCTAATCAAAATTGACAAAATATCTTCATAGAACATTAATTTTGATCCATACAATGTATTGTTGACTATTGCTACAAATATAACTGTGCAACTTATGACTGGCTTTGTGCTCCAGTCACAAATTACTTTTTAATTTACAAGAAAATATCGGAGTTACTTTTTCAAATAAGTAACGCCAGTTACTTTGTTTTATTATTTTTTGATTTAGAGGTATATTTTTGAGTTGTTTTTTGAAATAGGTTTTAAGTGCAGAGGCGTTGTGCGTGCTGTATGAACATGATGCTTACTATAATTCTAGACTAAATGTGTACATGCATTTACTCGAGCAAAAACAGATTCAGTGTTCCTCAAAATGAATAAAAACTGTGAAACGAATATTACACAAACCTGCAATAATTAAATGTCAACACAAAAGTCCTTTATGTATTTAATCCCATTTTTATTACAGTGTCTTTGCTGCTGACCTTCAGTGATCCAATTCAACAATACTAACTTTTATCACTGGCTTACCTACATTAAAATGTATTCAGCAAAATTAAAAATAAATGATTCTTATATTTACAATGTGCAACCAGGGGCCAGTTGCATAAACATAGCCACTATGTTAAGACTGTGACTTAAGAACTAGTTTGAACAAATAGTAATTAACAAAGCGGTAATCAGCCTTACTTTTTGGATTCAATTTAGAACATTCTACCTTCTTGTTACTGTCTTTAAAATGTTATGATTAGCTTAGTCTAGTCTGAAAAGTTTTTTCTTTCAAGACTGGTCATAACTTATGACCTTTCTTAAAGGGAAGGGGGTGGGGGGTTATGACTAACTTTTAAGACTAGTCTAAGCAGTCTATGCAACCGGCCACAGGGTCCCCGTTCTGTCTGGTTCTTGTCCTGAAAAAGTGCTTTTGATCCCAGAAAACTGACTCACAGAGACCCAGCTGTAAAATATGTCCAAGTAACACTGTAGGTCTAAGAAAAATATCCCATTTACTGAAAGCAGAACAAAAAGGAGTTGAATTTGAATACTTGCATGCAATGCCAAACCATTTGAAATAATATAGTATACTTTTTTTGCATTATAAATGATATATAATATGGATATATGTGACCCTGGACAACAAAACCAGTCTTACGTGTCAATTTTTCAAAATTAAGATTTATACATCATCTGACAGCTGAATAAATAAGTTTTCCAATGATGTATGGTTTATTGGGATCAGATAATATTTGGCCGAGATACAACTATTTGAAAATTTGGAATCTGAGGGTGCAAAAAAATCTAAATATTGAGAATATCGCCTTTGAAGTTGTCCAAATGAATTCTAAATACATATTACTAATCAAAAAATACATTTTGATATATTTACGGTAGGAAATTTACAAAATATCTTCATGGAACATGATCTTTACTTAATATCCTAATGATTTTTGGTATAAAAGAAAAATTGATAATTTTGACCCATACAATGTTTTTTTTTGGCTATTGCTATAAATATACCCCAGCCACTTAAGACTGGTTTTGTGCTCCAGGGTCACATATAGATGATTATTTATGGAAAATTCTAATAAATAAAAATATATCTAATTATGTGTGTGTATGTGTGTGTGTGTAATACTTTACAACAAGACTCCCTTTGTTAACTACATTAGTTAACATGAACAGCCTTTATCAAACTTAATCTCAACATTTACTAATACATTATTAATCAAAAGTTAATGCACTGTAACTAACAAAAATAAAACATTTTATTAACTAACACTTATAAAGAAAAAAAAAAACTGCCTCAAAAAAAATGTATAGCTCATTATTACTTGATGCTAGTTACCACATTACACAGTGTTAACAAATGAGATCCTATTGTAAAGTATTTCCATTTTTTTTTCACCTGGGGGTGAAATATGATCAAATATTTCTTTGTAAAATTTACCAAATGAGCAAATACTCTTTCTAAAGGTCAAGAGGGGTGAACATCTAAACATCATGAAAGCTACACACAAATAGATGATCATAAAAAGGTTAATTGGTCTCAGTCTTCATTAGAACATCATAAAAAAAAGACTATTTCAATAGCAGTTTGTCTATACTATACAGTGTGCCTAACTAAGAGCGCAGATTTTAAGCATATGACATACAAGTTTATGATATAATAAAGATCCACAATCAAAATCAAAAAACAAAATACTCACCTTCCGCAGATGAAAATGAAAAACAGACAACCTGACATTTCTTCCAGTTTGCACAACTGCTTTATTCTGCCTCTAGAGAGGGCCTGAGCCCTTTAATACACCTGGCTTAATAACAAGGTGGGTTACAAGATTGGAAATCCAAATTAGACATTCTGTTAAAGAGCGAAAACAACAGCATCATTCATGAAACACTGGACAAGAAGAGCAGGGGGAAAGCATCCTGGCTTCACCATTTTTGCACAACCTGACCACAAAAGAAGGAACTCTAAAGGGAAAAAGTCATTAGTGAAAGTGCAAAAGAAAAAAATTTAAAAATGCAAACAGATACACCCTAGAGAGCAAAACTACAAACAAATGTACACATGGTGGCCACTACATCCTAAACCAAACTATCTACAAAAACCCAATTCAGTGTGTTTAAGAGTCGAAATACTGAGCGGGAGCGAGGACAAAAACCAGATCGAACCTGCGTTTAGCATGAAGCAGCATTGGTTTCTGACCAAAGTCGAATAGAGATCCATTATCACTCAGCCTAACTGATCTATGACTCACAAGGAAACTAAATAAGGGGCGATTCATCATTGTGGTGTGAAGCAAACGAAAAAAACATAACGCTTCAAGTTTATCATCAATGAAAATCGATGCATTTGCCTCAGCTCATGAAAGCCCCTTATACATTACAAAATAAGTTAACTCTCCAAACATCTTCAGAGTTAGTATACTGAACGCACACAGTACCAGAAACCACGACGAGCTTTAGCCACCATTCCACATACAAATTAATAAAGCAACACACTCGCCTGAAAATAAATATACACTTGATTATTAAGAAAAAGAAAAAGACAATAACAAAAAAATTCTGGTGTTTGAAAACGTAACAATCACATCAAAAATGCTCACTACATATTTGGCGGAAACTGCTCAGCAGTGGATGCGCAAAAATCACAGTTATGTTTCTCATCAGTCCTGAGGATCCCGTTGAATGTCTTTGTCACAGTGAAAGAGGTTCCACGCAGTCCCTGCATTTACTTAACTTGACTTTTAAATGTACCTACACAACAGTACACAGTACGTCACCATTGCTTCAGAAGTCTCGCATCTGAGACAGTAACAGCAGCTAGATTTTGTACAAATGAGAAGGTTTCTAATTCGGAAATGATCCCGTTCTGTGCATAGCATAAAGCTGACCTGCAAAAGAGATGTTAAACATTAACAATACAGACACGATTAGAGGAAAGCAAAAAACAGTGCCCCTCTTTGTTTATTTGGTCAGTGCCATCCACTCGTGTATTTAGGCTTTTAATAAAAAGTAATGGAAGCACTTGTTGGGCTTGTGGTTTGATTATTAGTATTGAGGCCATCATCATAAACCACCGACCCACAACAGATTCACAAGTCAACTGTCATGCACGGAGTGCGTCTGACATTCAGCTTTGTGTTAAGTGCACCGCAGATGAATCTATTGCCATAATGGAATGCAAATTGAATCAAAACAACACTGTTCAAGGCTGCAGTCCAAGTTCGTTCTGCCTTGCAGCCAAGGCTAGAGCAGAGCCTGAGGCCCGTATCCAAACAGTACATCCTTTCAACACGTCAAACCCTTCAGCGGTAGTGTCTGAAGAACAGTGAGCGACATCAAATCAGTTCAACTTTCCTCCCAACCGAGGACCCCACCGTTTTATTGGTGTATTTTAAAGCTGCGGAGGAGAAACAGCGCGATTAGATTGATAAACCACAATGCAATACCTGTGAAATGAGAGCGAGGACATTTGAAGACATTTACCCTGGATAGGTCTAAGAGCTCTTATCTGAAGGTCCACAGCGTTCATTACTCAGAGGGCTGGTTTGGATTCTCCTCTGAGTCATACTAGTTGAGTAATGAGGGAAGATCAAGGACCTGCTCCCTAAAGAGAGGAGCATACGGGGTAGTATTCAGTTATGATCCCAGGACGACATCTCACTAAACAACTGCCAAGACCATTTAAGAGGCCATGGTGAAGTCTTAAAACTTCACATAATTCTTGAAAGCTGCTGCCTGCATTTTTGTAAAGGAAAAATTCTTGAAATGTTTTTTTAACAGAAACAAAGATATACACACGCAATTTGCATTTTTTTTGTTTGCAATTATAAATAAATGTGTTTTTTTTGTTTGCAATTATAAATAATTGTGCTTAACTATGAAGTAAAAAGAAATACTGAAAAAATATATACATACTTAACTATGTATGTGTGTGTATGACCCTGGAGCACAAAACCAGTCTTAAGTCGCTGGGGTATATTTGTAGCAATAGAAAAAAAAAAAAAACATTGTATGGGTCAAAATTATAAATTTTTCTTTTATGCCAAAAATCATTAGGATATTAAGTAAAGATCATGTTCCATTAAGATATTTTGTAAATTTCCTACCGTTAATATATCAAAACTTAATATTTGATTAGTAATATGCATTGCTGAGAATTCCTTTGGAAAACTTTAAAGGTGATTTTCTCAGTATTTAGATTTTTTTTCCAGATTTCAAATAGTTGTATCTTGGCCAAATATCGTCCGATCCTAATAAACCATACATCAATGGAAAGTTTATTTATTCAGCTTTCAGATGATATATAAAATCGCAATTTCACATTTATAGAGTGAGAGAAAATATTTTTTAATAAGAGGACTGAAACACAGTTTGTGAGATTTGCCTATATATGCCAGTTCACCAGTATAGTATTATATTTTGAAAACAAATAGACATAAGACAACTAAATAAAAAATTCTTTATGTTTATCTTGAAGTATGTAAAAGCTATTTCTTTTACCCAGTGACCAATTGCTGACAAACATGTTGTAAATACTCACCGGTGACAGGTGAGGCCATGACAGCATGGCTGGAGCCTGCAGCAGCGGGGTGATAGAGCGAGGGCAGGTTGTTGGGCGTGTAGTTGTGGAGCAGGTTGATGACATTCCAGTCGGCCTGCATGCTGTTGGGAGACGGAGTGGGAGTCACCTTAACCGAAGCCAAGGGTGAGTTTGCCTGCAACGAGGTTTTTGCATTTCTGCTGGAGGGCACGATTCGGTTGAAATCCTCTCCAAGCCGTCCAGACGCAGTATGTAGAGGCTCAAAGGACTTGTGTCTCTTGCTAGAGGGTTCGCCGACGTCTGTTTGTGTCAAGTTTCGGAAACGGTCCGAAAGGCAAAGTCTAGCTGGATCTGTGGGCCAAACCATTCCATTTTTGCCCATGCTTGCCCTCTGATTCATCTCGTGATCCAGGCCAGGCCTCTGCTTGGACAACTCTCGATCGATTACCAATGGCACATTTAATTTTCTGCTAGATTCGTGCTCGGAGATTCTAGAAAGCGAGCTGGTTGCATCCGATTCCTTGCCCCGTTGGCCCTCCTGGTGCTGATCTCTCCAGCGCTCCTTCGCAGGGGAAATCCTAGACATCTGAGGCTGTTTCGGAAGCTTTTCCCCAAGTTTTTCCGGTTGCCGCAATGGGGATTTGGTCCGACGGGGATGCTTCCTGTTGATGTGGGGCAAAGGAGTGACGTCTTTGCCTTCAAGAGCCGGCGGGCAACCAGTGTACCGTTTCAGTTTCTGAGGTCCCCTGTATCCATTCTTCTTGACATCCAACTTCTCCTTGTGGATGAGCTTTTTATGCATCAAGAGAACCTCAGGGTAAAGGGTTTCATAGGAGCAAGAGGTACATGTGTTAGCTGGTAACAGGCTTCTGGGTACTGAGGTAGCAGATACAGGAAGTGGCACTTTGAGAGACAAATTCAAAGGTACTTCGGTAGCCTCCTTCTCCATCTTCGGGTTTACCGATAACGGGTGTTTTTTGTTGACCTCATCCACAGGGGTGTAAGGAGCTGTGACGGGAGAACTAACATACTCTGGCTTGACTTGAATGGAAGGACCTGTGCTGTTAATAATGGCTTTGTTCATGCCTGTTTCATGTTTAACACTGGCAGGCAGAGGTTTAGGAGCAAGCCATTGTTTGGCTGGTTTTAAGGCTTTTTTGTCATCTACATTCTTGGGATGTTCAATGGCCTTGATGATATTTCTTGCAGATGGTGTTGCAGGAATGTTCGGGATTTCTGTGAAAGGTTTGTCCTTGTGACGTCTGTCTAGATGATACCGCAAAGATGTTTTCTGTGCTGCGGCGTAGTCACAGTATTCACATTTATATGGTTTTTCACCTGTAAAATGAGAAGAGAGACGTCAATGTTTATATAAGACAAAGAAAAAAGGGCAAACTACATTCATCCTGGAATACAAGCCATTAGGGTCAGAAAGCAAGGCAAAATTAAACCCAATACAATACAACAAAGAACTAACCAGTATGTGTCCTGAGATGAATATTGAGGTAATAGTTTGAGCGGAAAGTCTTGCCACAGTAACCACATTTTCTTGGAGCGAGAATTTTCAGCTTCATTTTTCCTGATCCTTCCTCATTTTTTTCTGTAGGAAAAGTGACATTTTTAGTTTTTTACCCTTAAATGACATATGGAATTCCAGAATAGAAATGAAAAACTGCAAGCTGCAGTACAGAATGTCCTCAAGTCAAATATGCATGAGTTTTCTTTGACCAGCAGAGGGAGCCCTAAGGTCTGCACCTAAGTTCTGCAATTGCACCCTTGAGACAGAAGTAGCTTCTTCTGTAGTAAAGAGTGTGCATTTCTGGGTAATTCTGCTGTACATTATTCAAAAAGATGATGACAATCTTGAGCACTCTGTGTATGAACTTCTGACAGATGACGGTAAGTTGATTTACCGAGCAATTAAGAACTAATAAAAAAATTAAAACAATACCAAGCACTTGGGTAATAATACCTGGATTAAAGGCGTCAACTGGCACTCCCTCTTCGGAGCCATCCTCTGAGTACTCCTCTGCTCGGTCAAGAGATGAACTACTACAAGAGCCTACGCTTTGGGCCCTCCCATCTACAGGCATGGTGGGACTCTCTGCTCCTCCTCGTTCCTTCTTGTGGATTCTAGAATGGAGGACCAGCTGATGGTACGTCCTGAAGATCTTGCCGCACTCTTCGCAGTTTGTTGGCTTGTCTTTTCGAATTAGACCCTTTTGCTCAGGTGATGGGGAAGGAGTCTCGCTAGGCTTGAGTTCACTTCGTAGGCCTCGCCTTGGTTTATCTCCACTGTTAGAATCCCAAATAGCCCCCAGTTCCTCTTTTTCAGAACCAGAGTCCTCGTTGTCAGAGTTGGAGTCGGCATTGAGCTCCTTGGCCAAGTTCGGACCTGCTGCGATCTTGCCCCTGGTGGCCAATTGCCAAGCCTGGTAGGTGTTGAAAGGATCAAGTTGGGATATCCAGCGTCCAGATGGATGACTCTGTTCAGCTTCTTCTCTTGCACCCGAAGGATGCAACTGTAGGGTCTGCAAAAATGCCTTCTGAGATACAGGAACCTCCTCAGCAGGTTGGCTGACGGAGGAGACGTTCTCATCCACTTCCAGTTCACGATTGTGGACCTTGCTGTGCTCAGCCAGAACTTCCTTGTTCAGGAAAAAGAAGCCACATACCATGCACATTTTGTACGACATGTCCACAGGTGATGGGGGTTGGTCTTGGATGACGTCATTAACGGTGGCAGGGATCTCCAGGTCCTGGTTTTTGTTTTTAGCCTTTCCACCATGGGTTCTCATGTGGTTCTTTAGGAACCACGGCTCTTTGAAACGACGTCCACAGAGGCCACAGCAGTACGTGAAAGAGTCCTTGTGTTTCCGCATGTGCGTTTCCAGCTCGGTCGCATCTGCAACGGCCTGGCCGCACACAGCACAACAGAGCTCCTCATTCTTTTCCACAGCTTGGCAGGTCTTAGAACGAGCCCTTTCGCTGGGAGTTAAGAATTCCGCTTCCACACGCAACACTGCGGGAGCGTGGAATGTTGTGGGATGCTGGGAAAGAAGGTGTGGTCCCAGGTCTTCCTGATGCAGGAAAGTCTCCTCGCAAAACATGCAGTCTAGAGGTAGGCTACTTTCTGCCAGAGTGTCTAGTTTTTCCACCACATTGGTGTGGGGTGTCATGCTAGATCCAGTACCAGGCATGCTTGCACTGCTGTGGCTGAGTATGTCATGACCTAGTCCATCAGGACTTTCCACATATGGGAACAATGGGTGGGTAGGCATGTCAGCAGGAATTTACTTGGGTATTTCTTTCTTATTTAGTTTCAATTGAAAGCTTGTATGAAACAATATGTTGAATGTTATGAGACATGTGAAAAGAGTCATTTATTTGAAATACTCATTAAAGGACATCATGCATTAGATTACACAATACCAAATAACTCTTAACACTTCCATGGAACTTGCCCAATTTTCCAAACAGGATTTTTACATTTCAGCACAGCACGTATGCTAAGAGTTTCAGTAAACCAGTATGATCCATCCTGTACAAGAGAAGCAGTCGAGGCTTGCCAGTCACTGCCAGGTAATGGGGCATAAACTTGATCAGTTGATTTCTTGTGATTCACACAGAGGAATTGTCCTGACAGGCAAAACCTGAAATGAAAAAAAAAAAAAAGACAAAGTCAGGTGTGGCCAGTTCTATGGAATGTAATCAACTCAGGACTACGCTTACAAATACAGATGATTAAATTAATGGGGGAGAGAAAACAAGTGCTCGTCTCTTCTGTACTGTTACTTAAGATGAAACATGATCTGTCACATGGATCGTTAAAAAAAGATTAGTATCCACACAGGGCTGCAAGTCTGATGTTTTGCTTAAGTTTCTTAAGTAAACTGGAGACAAAAGAAAAGTTGTTTTACGTACACTGCAGCAGTTGCAGCAAATGTATCTTATCAAAAGTGGATTAAATACAGAGCAAGCGATAATCTAAGCTCATTTCTAAAACAAAAACAAGCATTTGATATTTTTTTGTTATTGCAGCCATCATTTTAATTTAGAATATATATAATTATTTAAGATAACAGACTGGGTAAAACACAATAGTAACCTTGTGGTTAAAGATCTGGGCTAACATCCAAAGGCTGTGACCCCACCCCAAAGTATCTAATTGGGAATAAACCAGCAGCTAAAGGCTTATAGACCTGTTTGGAGTAGACATCACAGTTATGTCAGTTGCAGCTGCGTGCGCATTGTGGAGGCAGAAAAACACTAGGAACAAGTGGAGGGAAACAAGTAAAATCCATGGAATAAGAGAAAAAATGTATTGTTGTGCCTTTGGATGTCAGAATGGGAATGCAAATAATTGTTTTATAACATCTTGTCGTCAAAGACGCTATTTGAAGCTCAACGCAGACATTTAGATGGACAGACTATGGATGAAATCTGCTATGATTACCATACTTTTAAAACATAAATTTGATTTAAACAATACATCTATACAACATTAACATAAGGGACATATTGTATTAACCATACAGTTAAAGCATGAAATACTATTTAAACATTTTACATAACCTATTTAATCTCACAATTCTGACTGTTTTCTCACAAATGCAAGTTTATACCTCCTAGTTCAAACTTTATAACTCGATTTAACTCAACAATCGTGAGTATGTCAATTCTGCTGAAAAAAAAATACAGAAGTGTGGGACTATAAACTCATGATTCTGAGCCGAGGGGAAAAGAGAGAATGACGAGTTGATTTTTCTTACCAGAATAGTGAGGTACAATCTCGGAATTGCGAGGCAAAAAAGTCAGAATTTTGAAATATTAATTCAAAATTACCTTTTTTTTTTCATGTCATTTTCTGACACAAGAGAGGCTCCGCCCACAACAAACATCACTGTTTGCAAACTCTGAAAATGGTCTATTGAGAGTACGTTGTTAGTGTACAATAATTGTGCCCTTGAGAAAAGTTATTCCACTGAGAATGTTGCTGCACCATGACCAAGACATGTTTTAATAAGATTTAAGGTTAAAAGATATATACCTAAGACTGTATAAGGGATGCTATAACTTGTAAGTTTTATATGCTGCAACAAATGTCCACTTTTTTTTTTATTCCTCACAATTTTTAGTCAACTCTTTTATTTCACTAGTTCATATTAATGGTCCAGCAGAGTGACAAATCAACATGTAGTAATCTCAATTAATAAGAGGACATAAAAAAACTGCATAAACGCATTATAATAATAATAATATATTATTAAAAAAAATAAAAATAAGCAGCCATTTGATCATTGTCTGAGTTCTAATAAATTACACATAGATCTGACGTCAACTGTTCTGTATTTGGTACATTTACACAAGTAGGGAAAACCCAATTAAAGGTCTTTTAGAAAATTTTCCGGGACAAAACTGACGAAATGCCATTCTTTAGATGCATTACTGTGAGGCAACAGGAAGTCAGAGGTGTATGCCTATCTACAGCGGTGTCCTTCACAATATCTGTGAAACCTCACTCATGAGGTCTAAGGTGGAGTCGCATTGTTCTGCAAGCCTTTTTTTCCATGCTGAAACAAGCCAATAAATATTAAGAACCACATTTATCTTCATCTTAGGATATTATATAACACCCAAGATGAACATACGACGCTCTTATTCAAGCCTAAATGCGAAGTTTCAGGCATCTTGCCAATCAGTTCTAAACTGCACACACACACACACAAGTGCTTATTTTACAACACAAAGCAATGCCTTAAATACAAAAGATAGAAAGAATCAATCATGAAATGTCAACAAACTCCTGCTATTCCCTACAGTCACACAACTAGTTAAACTCACTTTTAGGGAAATGCAACACAAAAATAGGCTTCGCTAATGTAAGGCACCAAAAAAGAGAAACAGAGGCTGAAGATGAAAAAAAGAGAAACAGAGGCTGAAAAGGAAGCTTTAACACATCAGTTATCTACCGAATAACCACTGTTAAAAAAAAAGAAAAAAAAAAACAAGTGAAAAAGAAACAAAACAATCTGTGAATTATTTTACATTATGCAGACACTGCCGTGCTGATTTCAACAATTTTGCTTCTCAGAGTCCTTTAGATAGCAATCACAAAGTAATCCTGAGCAGATCCATTTACATTCAAATGCAGAAAAGTTGTATTTAGATAACCTAAATAGCGCAAAATGATCAAGCTAATGGCCCCACCTATGCTTGAGTCATTATAATAGCCTAAAACACGGTTAGTTGACATGCTGAAGAAGAAACAGCTAGAGACCAGCTGCTGTTTGTCTTACTCTTTTGTTTGGGCTTTGCCATGCAACCTGTTCATAAGAATAGCATGTTTGTTGGCCCCCAAACCATCCAAATCTATCAAAAGAAGTTCTTAAAAAGACACAGTGTCAGTCACACTTGTAGTAATTGTCTTATAGAACAATAAACGGTGTGGATGGCTCATGCAAATAAGTAAAAAAATGGTTATTATAACTTAAAAAATAACAGTATGCGAGAAAAAAAAAAAAAAAAAACACATATGCATAAAGTCTATATTATATATGATGTGTCTATAATACACACACATGCATATATACATGCATGCATACACATATGTACATATTTGGTGTGTAAAACAGGGTATTCAAACAATACTACTTCTGGGCACAGCTGACGTCAAGCACAAGTGGAGAGATGTGGCGATGGCAGCTAATTAAAACGACGGTTACTGACGTAATAATGCAACGTTTAAAAAAGCATCGGTTTTAAAAAAACACAATAGACGCTATAGAAACGACGCGCCTTAGAAACAAAATCATGGTTTATATAGATAATAACGCCTCGTGTGTGGAAGCGTGTCTTTAATGCGGCTGTAATTTCCTGACACGTGATCATTCTGACTTGATCAGCAGCTTTAGTAGTTATTTTACTACACACCTCTCCAGTATACCTGCATGTCCTATTTTGATTTTATTTTTTCTTCTTCTAATTCTTCTTTCTTTTTGGAATGCGATACAAAACTCCTCCCTAACTACAGTCAAGTTGTTTTTTACTACAGAACAATGAGATCACTATATGCTGAAGCAGAAGTTAAATAACTTGAATAAATAACTCATGTTAAAACCATCAATATAGTTGGATGAAAGAAACAATAAAAACAAAACGGAATAGACATAACCAAAAAGAATAGAATAAAATCATTATTATTATGACCAACCAGACCAGACTTACACAAAAGTTCCTCCTTCTTTTGTAGCTATTGGAATAACTTGTTTTGCAATGACTGCATCACAAGCTATTATTGTTTGAAATAACAGGGCTGATATATACATATATAAAAAACAACTTTATGACTTTGTTTTGGGGGAGGTTGTTTTCTATTCTTTCCCCTTTCAAGTTAAGGAAGAACACCAAAAGGTCTCAATGCAGTTCCTCCATAACAAAAAGAGACACCAACTTTATCACCCTCTTCTATTTCGTTTCATATAACAGAGTTTCGGTGTTAAACTAAAGCGAATGTCCCAGTTCGTTAACTTTGGTGAGGTTAGATCAACCTGTGCTCGTGCTGATAATAGAAATTTGGCTAACGACACGCTAGCGATGAGTGATATTGAAAATAAGGAACTCACCCTCCATAACGTACCTACCATTATGTTCAGACTTCGTCAGGTATTCTTACTGTGTGCCAACAATCGCTATAGTAACTAATAATATCTGTGGGGTGTTAGTTTGGTAGCTTCTTTCTTTCTGGAAATCTGATTAGCTGAGTTAGCCAATTGTTAGCAGGACGAAATGCCTTGCTTTCAATGTTTGCAAATCACTCACTATGCAGCTGTTGCGTTCGGAGAGAGAGAGAGGGCGCGCTCCCGTGGATGTCCGATTCGTTCACACACAGTTGAGTCGGATCTTTGCAAACGAATCATTTGAACTGGTTCACGAAACCGGATAATCAAAAACGTTTTTATTTTATTTATTTTATTTGTTTTATTAAACAGCATGTTACATACATATAAGTACATACAGAGACAAAACAAAGCAAATAAAAAGAAAAAAGACAGATAAAAAAGTACATGCAACCAGCCAGGGCAAACAACAACAAACTAGCACATCTACGTCTTAAGAAAAAACAAAGGATGAATAAAGAAATACAGTTTTCATTGCTTTCGGATGAACATAATTTTGGATAGTTTTCATATAGGCCTACTTAAGTTTCCATATACTAAGTCAACTCTGAATAAAGAAAAAATAGGTTTGGAGCCAGCAAATTTTTGTTAGTGTATATCAAATTTGGCTAAAAGGAAGGAGAATCAAAAACACAGCCCATAGTGTGATTATCAAATGAATCACTCTGAGTCGATTTAGTGAATCAAATACATAAAGCGCCACCGGCGTAATTTGATTCCCATGAACAAGTGACTCGTGATCCCGTTCCTTTTTAGTGAATCAAAACACTTATGAATCAATCCCAACGGTTACTCATCTCAAGTATTAATTTTGTTACTTTGCTCGACTCGTAATGAACAAAAACTTTAATAAAAACACCAATATCAAAATAGCAAAAGTGTTTAAAATAAAATGCACTGGAAGTAGGCTATGTTTATAACAGTTGTATCGAATTTGGGTTTGTTAAAACAGACAAACGTTACCCTGGAGGAGTTGTGAAATATGATTGCAGAAGTATTAAATGTATATTATACAGTTAGGGTCTGAATGAATTGTTTATATTGAGCTGAATCGTGGCTGAACCAAACTGTTCTGGTAAACATTAAAGTAAATAAAAACGTATTAAACAAAAATGTGGCTATATTGAAATCGTCAAGAGCATGCAGTACGCCACGCTGCCTCGGACATCGGAGGACCACGTGGTGACGCAATAACGTCCTCACGCAAAAGAATCGCTGAATTGCTTCGAAGAACTGTTCAAAAGAACCGTTCACGCGACCCGCTTCGTTCTATGGAGCTTCGCGACTCGCGCACCTCTGATCACATGACCCTCTCAACTATTCTTCATCTAGATTGTTACAGTGGAATTGTGGTTTAAGGTTGTTGCTTATTATGATCTGGGGTATGAGAGTTATGCACAGCCTCTGACGTGAGGATAACTTCCGTAAGTAGTAATGAAAAGGAAGTTAATACTAAGTATTTTAGTAGTCATGGGCCCGCATTGTAAACAAATGTCCCTTCATAAACCACGACCTGCAGCTGGTACCCGTATGTATCCATGCGAAATGAAGAATAGTGTAAATATGTTTGCAAAAAAAAGTTACAAAACACACGTTTTATAAAATATCTTCTTTATTTTATATTCAAACCACGACAGAACTACCAATAGTTCAGAGTTCACATTAGTTAATAGGTGTTTTCAGCTTAAACTAAGGATAATGTGTATTTTTAGAAAATAAACTCTCTTAAAACACACTTTCACACTAGATTATGTAGTAGCCTAAATGTTTAAAAGTTATTAACATTTCCACCACATCAAAATGTATTAGCTATGTAAAATACTACTCTGTGGTGGAAATTACATTTTAAACAATTTTTGAATGAAATTATGAACTCTGTTTTGGTAAGGTAGTATTTTATTAATTCTAAAACGCTCTGTTAGCCTAAATATACTTCTAATTTGACTGGATATCATGCACAACAAAATACATCACTTTTATCCTGCAGCCTTTTGTACCAAATGATGTCAAACATGTAACCTATTTATTAAAGTTCATATATGTAGCCCCATCTCATGATGGCATCTTCCTAAAAACTTGTATTTAAAGTTTTTGCATTTAGCTGTTTCTGTGCAGAATAGAAGTGGACAAAGTTGCTTTCTCTCCTCCCTTAACCTTTCCAGTCATTATGTCTTCTGCAAACACAGATAAGCATTGAATCGTCGGTATTCTGAAACTGCATGAAACTGCAGGAAATTTGGCTGTTATTTGAGAGAGCAGATACCTATCACGTCCCCTAAACTGCTTCCCTCAACAAACACAAACACACACACACTCTTCATGTAGGGTGGGGGGAGGGGAAGAGACACACACAAGAAAACACATGAATGTAAAGACCATAGAACAGGCTTTGTTACTGTTACTTTAATAGTTAAAATCCAGAATTATAAAGCATGCTTAAAACTGAAGATCTCATTATTCAAGCAAACGTGGAAGAAAAGCACCATTATTCATCTGTATTCAAATAAGCAAGTAAAACTTGTGGGTTGCATGAACTTTGACATATAAAGGTTTTCTAGAACAATCATACAAGGAAATGACATTTATAGTTGTGTTCTAAACATAATAATTGTTATGACTCTTAATGCTTCATGCTAATACGGCATGCATTTGTAGTGACACAGAGACCATGTTGATTGTAACTGAAACAGGAGAGTAGTCGGGATGTAATGCTACTTCAGAAGTGAGAAGTACTTTAAACACCCTCAGGCGTAAAGCACACAACTGTTAAGTTGTGCAATCATCCAGCTGGGGAAACTTTGTTATTGAAATTACTCAAATACAAAGACCTACACAAGTCAGCTTCACGCGTTTGCCATAGCCTTTGTGTTGCCATAAAAAAATCTGACCTTCAAGACTTGAAAGGTGCTTTCAACTTAAGGCAATGCAGCAACTTCTATACAGATTCTGTACATTTAATATGGAAGGCTGGACGTCCTTCTGCGCCAGTTCAACTCTTCTTGTCTTTAAGTTCGATATTATGCATGTGAATGAAGCATCAGCGATCCCCATCCACAACATTTCCACACCCAACCCTCATGGAAAGGAAGATGCAGCTCTTGGGAATCTCCCTAAGGCCCTTTGCTTTTGCATTATTCTTGTGTGACGATTTAAATGCCATGCTATTTTATTATTTTGCCCACAGAACTAAAAGAGAGCCTCATTGGTTTGATGTTTCAAGAAAGGAAACATTGTGATATGTTATGCAGTATACGTATATATGCAATTTTGCTCATTATAATGAGCCATTGATTATACAAACCTTCTTAGTGTCATAAAGGATTTCTTTGGCAGGAACTATTAATTTCAGTTTCCAAAGTCAAACCTCCCATTCTTTTGTAGCTACAGTAAATCCATTGAAGAGTGTCCAGGCAGTGCTGTGTTGTGTGCTTCCCATTCATCTGTGCTCTGAATGCTGGCTTACAGACGGATGCGCTATCGCAATCATTTCTCTGAGAGAGAGGCTCTCAGTTGCGGCTCACAGCTGTCAGCAGGCCACACAGTCAACAAATCCACATCAGTCTCTGTTCACAGCAATAACTGCCCAAAGACCTCAAGGAGCGCTTTTTGATGCAAAGTTAAGTATACACTAAATGATGTCATTCCAAGAAGGGGCGTAGACTGTTGGGGGGATAAGATGGATATAAAACCCCCCACCCCCCCAGTGTTCGAATCATGTCAAAGCTCTTGGGGGGGTCCCCCCAACCAGTCCCTAATTCTAAGATAAACGATTATTTTATGATGATCAGTGAATGATCGCGCGAATCACTGTATACTCTAAGCGTGTTCACCAGCGTGCTCGAGAAGTGTGATAAGATTTGCGTGAGCTATTCCTATCGTGAAGCTGATGGTCAAATATGTGATCTATTTGAATTATTTAGAGAAACAGCCACTTGCTATGAAGAAAGTCAAACAGTATCTAAAAAAGCATATAAAACAAAAAGGTTGATGAAAAGAGGAGAAAAGGGTCTTGAACCAACAGTAACATATATTAAAAATCTTTAAACTACTCATGACCACCTTTACTAGAATTTATCATGTTTTATTGTAGGCTTATTTATTGTGTAAAATTTAGTTCGAACTTGTTTATATTAAATAATCTGTGAAGGGAATAGATTTTTTCCTATAGATTTTTTTACAATTGTGGCATGTTGTAGCTATTGGTTTTAAATGTGCAGACGGTTGTTTCTTCATAACAAATGTTATATTAATTAATTAAAAAAAGTAATTATTGGCCTGGTAATGATTAAAAGGATAGTCTTATATTATAACAAATGCTACAGTTAAGAACTATGGTACATGGCCTTCAGATAGGCCAATTCCAAAGGATAGCATATCATTCAGAGCCCGATGAACTGTTAAGGAGTAAAAAATAAACAATATCAATATAAGAAAATATTAAGATTGACTAAGTGCCTCATATATATGCCATTTATAGTGGATCAAATACCTTTTAACAAAGTTTTCCTATAGTATTTAAAATCTGTAAATTATGTCCATAATACTGCCTATACTCTGTATATTTATTGTACATTTTGTAACATATTGTCGACCTTGTATATTCTGTACTTACTGCTTATTGCACTTCAGGTCAGATGCTAACTGCATTTAGTTGCCTTGTACCTTACATGTGCAATGACAATAAAGTTGAATCTAATCTAATCTACTCTAAAAAACCTAAAACCAAAATGCATTCTTATCTTAGGCCAACTTTGTTGAACTTTTTTGACCCACCTCAAATGTTGACTTTATATATTGACTATATATATATATGTAAACAAGTAATTGTTAACTATGATGTTACCTTATTATTGCACCAACTTTGCATATAGATGATATAGCACAAAAGACCATTTTCACACTATTACGAAGAGTCAGCCTTGTCTGGGTTTATTTTGGCGATAATGACTGACTCATATACAATGATTCACATTATCTCAGCATTGTGTCATATTGGTCATATAGACTGTGAGGGAGAGATATTAACAAGAGATGTCATCTCTTTTTCTATAACATACCTTCAAAATTAACTGTCAACATGTTCAACAAGCATAAATATTGACATAAAGATAACATTTCAGTCCACTGCTGCTACCTTAATATAATTAATCATTAATGAAAATTAATCATTTTTATGACTTAAATAACTGTATTCATCTGTTTAAGTTTGTAAAGCGGAGATATTAATAGCACCTGGGTTATTCTTGCTGCATCCTGAGTGTGTCACACACACCAGTGTCGAATGTTAATCAAAGGCATGTGACTCAGAGGCCTCCCGCTCACTTCCTATTGTTCTGACATCACAAAGGCTTGGGGGCAGCAGGAATCAGGAACGGCATTATTATGTCTGCGGTGATCAATCCCTGTAAAAGACCTTTTGAGATCCAGACTGAGGGGAAATTGAAGTTGTGGTTTTAAAAAAGATTTCACACGCAACATTATTATCAGTCATTATTTAGAATCATTGATAGAGTTTTGGTTAAGATATATCTTATTTTTATGTTTTATTTTTTTTTTTAATGGGGATTTTTAGTCAATTAACCTTTATTTGTATAGCGCTTTGTACAGTGTAGATTGTTCTCAAGCAGCTTTACAGGGATAACGACCTGTTAATGATCCTATCAGCAGGTTCCTTCCTTTCAGTTAAAGTTGTGTGTTTTGTTTTGTTTTTCATGTAATATAGACTACATAGTTTTAAAATTATTTTTAATTTATTCTAGTTAGTTTAGATACAGTATTTTAGTACTTCAAGTTAAACTAAACAAAGATGAGAAATTCTGCCTTGGCAACTAGTTGAAATAATTATTTTGTTTAAAATTTTTTATTATTTCATATTTTTTATTTTATTTCAGTTAACATTTATTTTGTCAAATAACAAAGTTTTTTTATTATTCTTGTCAATTTTATTTTAGTATCATTGATATACTGTTAGTTTTGATTAATATGTATTTTAATTTTTATGTTTTTTATATTTTAATTTTTTACTTTAATTTTAGTTCAAGTTTTATTTTTATGCTTTAATGTTTATATTTGTATTAACTTTCATTTATTAGTTTTACAGTTTATTTAGTTTTAATTAATTAAGAATATTTCTTTGCCAACTAGCTGAAATAAAACAAGTTTAAAAAATCTATCAGTATAATTGTAAAATTGTATAATTGTAATATACTGTAGCCATTATATATATATATATATATATATATATATATATATATTTTTATTTTTTTTTTATGTTTATTTTTAAAGTATTTTTTATTTTATTTAATTTTATATTTTTTTTTAATTTTATTTTAGTTTTTTAGTTTTTTTTTTTATGTTTATATAATATTTATTTTTATATGTTTTATTTCAGTTATTGTTTATTTCAGGTAAAAAAAAATGTTTTTATGGTTTTCATTTAGCAAGCTATTACAATCTAATTCCTATCTCCTATTAATTATCTATTTTGCGGTTCAGCAGATCTGGATCGTGGTTTTGTGATGCCGTTCAGAATCAGTGACAGCAGGCGCTGATGAGGTGTCTTTGTTTGTGCCGCTCAGATTAGCCTTTCTGAGGAGTTCATTCAAAAATACTTCAACCCGATCCTCCTGATCTACATGAGTTTACAAACAATTTAATCTTGGCCATCCAGTCCAACTAGACAAGTTTGTCATGTTTCCCTGTGAGCTGCACTTCCTAATAAGCTAGTTTTGCAGGGGTAATAAATGGCAGTGTCCCGAGCGTTATCTGGGAGGGGGTTGTGTTGTTCCCCTGAGGATAATATCAAGCCAAATGGCCGCTCAGCCAATAATGATGGAGAAAAGTAGGGCAGAAGGCATCATCACAGCGTTTGGAGAAAGACAAGCTACTCACTGATTAGGTGACACATAAACAACTTTAGATAAAGCTACACAAAAAAGTCCCGATAAAAAAAGAGTGATGTAAACAAGCATTCACTTAAAACGCACCAGATTTATACGTTATATATAGTGTGTGTAAATATATCAAATAGTTAACTAAACCATAAAAAACTTTGTCTTTACTTGAACATTAACTGAAATAAAACATGACAAACTAAAATGTTACAAAATATTAAATAATATGTATATAAATAAATTATAAAACTAATAAATAAAATATTTTTTTTTTTTCTGAGAAATTTTTCTTATTTTTTTTTTGTATTATTATAAATATTATTATTATAAAATTGAAATAATTAAAAATCGGTAGATAATATATTAATTATAATATTATAATTTATTGAAAATTTTTAGCAAATATACATTTATTGGCAATTTTCTGTATATTTTTAAATATATATATATATATGATGAAACTGGAGTTCTTTAAGAGTATGTACTGTGTGTGTGTGTGTGTGTGTGTGTGTGTGTGTGTGTGTGTGTGTGTGTGTGTGTGTGTGTGTGTGTGTGTGTGTGTGTGTGTGTGTGTGTGTATTGAGCAGACAGCACACACGTGTTTACTGAAGCCTGGTTTTGTCTCGATGGATCAGGAGCAGCTGACTTTATTGTTCTGCCTCCACTGCTCACTGTCAGGAATCAGCCCTACACAAATGTTTCTCCCATTAATGCAAAGATTGTCTAAAAAGATATGAATGATGTCTAAAAGACTTTTCACCTGTAAAATGCTGAATACATTGAAGCAAGGATGAGAATGTCATAAAGATTTCAGCGTAGATTTTAAGCATTTAAACCATTGTTTAAATGATAAATATATAGTCAAATAAATAAAAATAATATATGATATTATAAAATAAAACAAAATACAATCTAGCACTAATTCTATTATTTTATTGCTATATTATTTTTAATGCAGAGTTGTAGTCTTTGTTTTTGTGGTGGTGATATCATTGTTGATTTTAATTGTTTAAACCATTGTTTAAATGACAAATAAATAGTAAAAATGAAATAATATAATATAATATCATATAATATAATATAATATAATATAATATAATATAATATAATATAATATAATATAATATAATATGTAGCTCTAATTATATTTTTATAATTATATTATTTTATAGCTACATTATTTTTTAATGCTAATTTGCTATTTTTAATATAATTGTTTTTGCAGTGGTGGTATCAAGACTGATTTTAATTGTGTAAACCATTGTTTAAATGATAAATAAATTACATTAAATATAAACTACTTTCTGCTGTTCTTGTTATTTATTTATTTCTTTTCTGTTTCTGTTTTGTTTTATAAATAATACATTCATTTTCCATTTATTTATTTAATAAATAAACAAATTTAAAAATATATTTAATTTAATATTTAGCAATTTTTTAAAAATTGCCTATAATAAATTATTATATATTTATAAGAATTTTTTTGAGGTTTTTAAATTGATATTTATTTGTTGGTCAGCTTAAAAAAAGAAGAAAAAAAGACTAGCAAATCATAAGATCATATTTACTCAAGTGTTCAAGTCTAATCTCTACAAATCAGCTTACATAAAGCAAGCATTCTAACTTTCGTTTTTTATAACACCAAGGTTAACTATTTGTGTCTTCTGCATAAGTGGTTTTGAAGGTGGTGGGGTTTTTACCAATAAACAGAAGTGAATGGGAGAATGTGCTGAACTCCAGACAGGCTAGGGCTCTTTTGTCCTTCAAATACACTAGTGAGGGTGAAAATCTTCAAGCTTTTGAAAAGGAAACATTCATCTTGACATGATGTGAGACACAGACAGCTTTCAGCTTCCTGCTGACTGTGACTTTTCAACAAGTTTGTTTTCTAGTGAATTTTGATTATTTTGTTTTTGTGTGCCCTGTGTATTCTAGTTGATTGAACTGGGGATAAAACATTTGAAAGTAGTTTGGTGTTTGCTCAAAATTTGGAATTAAATTTCTGTTCGAAGGGAGAATGAGAAATGAAAAATATGTAAAATGAAATGATCTGCCTGTACAAGAAAGTAATTAAACAGGATGTGCTGCTCACAGATCAGTGGTGCGTCTCAGACAGGAGCAAAATACAATGCAAATAACAATGACGAGGGGGCGCTAGTGAGTACCACATGGAGTAGACCTGTTATTCTGTGCTCTTCATTTCCCTTGATAATTTTCACCAATAATTTTATAGTTAAAGTTTGCTCATTACCATCCTTTACCGTCGCAAATGGCATGCCTCAGCCCAAATCAAAGAAAGGAGACAAATCAGCAGAGGATGCAGGTGAACAAGGCGTCTGTCTGTCAGTCTGTCAACTCCACAGACCCTTTTAATCTTCTTATGGAGCCTATCAAATCCATGAATGAAAAATGTGATTCTTTGGAATCTACGCTGTCTCAGACGTTGGCCACGCTATCAGAAGTTACGGATATTTTCATATAGACATAGACATAATCGATGTGTTTTTGTAAGAAAAATATCCATATTCAAAACGTAATAATCACTTTAATGTAGCTTACACCAACAGTTGTACATGGAAGCAGTTCTGTGAGCATGACGTATGAGGTCGGCATTGGCATGCGCCGGTGAGTCTCGTGAAAACCAACATTTGTTTACAAGATCAAAGGAAGCAAAGTTTCCATACTTTAGCTAAGGAAAAACAGTCTCCTCTTGGCTTATATCAAAATCATCCGACATCACCAAAATTTGGGCAACTAGATTAAACAAATGCATTTCAACTATTATTCACCCTGACCAGGTCTGCTTTGTCCCTAATAGATTCTCCTTTTACAACGTCAGATGTTTTCTAAATATAATATATTCCAAACAAAAGAATATATTCTTATATATAAAAGAGCACTCTGTTCCACCCCTGTTGGATTTATTAAACTTATTTAGTAACTTTTTTTAGGTTATTCTGTTAATTGGCAAAAAAAAGCGAATTCATGCCCATTGGCAACATTATAGATCCAGTTTTCATGCAGAGTATACCATTTAAATGGGCTCCAAAATACCTTGGCATGGTTGTCCCTAAGAATACAAAGGATTTAGTTCAATTAAATTTCCTCACGCTACTAGACAACTTGAAGCAGGACATAGAAAGATGGAGATCACTCCCCATATCAATGATCGGCCGCATCAGTGCAGTTAAAACGATGAGCCTTCCCAGGTTCTTATATCTTTTTCAAAATGTACCCATTTTCCTAACCAAATCACTCTTTAAAACTCTTGACTCCATTATTATGCCTTTCATATGGGGTTTTAAAAGTGCTCGTATATCCGAGACTCATTTGCATAAACCTAAGCTTTTGGGTAGTCTGGACTTGCCTAACTTTCGTCAGTATTACTGCTCAGCGAATTGCAGAGTTTTAATGTATTGGCGGGATTCATTTCCAGGCATTGTTCAAGCACAGACACTCCCTTCTGGTTAGCGATAGTACAAAGTGACTTTCATTCTTCTCTTTCTGCTTTGCTCCCCTGCCTTATAAAGAGGTTCCCAGAAATACTTTAATCCTTAATAACTCTATCAAAATATGGTACCAAATTAGAAAGGTAATTAAGTTACCAAATACTTCCCCACTGTTATATTCATGCAAGTAATAATGACCAAATAGTGTAAAAATAATACTGATTTAATACAGTAAAATAAAAACATGAAATGGTTGAAGAGGGTAGGTGGAAAGTTTTATTTAGCTTTGTTTCAGTTCCTTTTTAAGGAAAGCAAACAAAGCAATATGACGTATGAAATGTGGATGAAACTTGTAGCAGATTAAATGTGCTGCTTGGGGAGTTTTAAGCCACACACAGTTTATATATATATATATATATATATATATATATATATATATATATATATATATATATATATATATATATATATATATATAAATAAGTTTTAAAGATAAATAATATCCACCATAATATGACTAAAAATAAGCATATTTCTGGTTTGGTGTTGATGAAGGAGTAATAGAGCCTTACACATGCAGCTGTGAGAGTATTTAAGAATAAGAAGAAAAAAAAGTTGTAAAATCTGGGACCTTGAGCAAAACCAGTTGAGAACAACAGGAGTAGAGACACCTTGTGGAAGAGCGAGGAACTTTACCAAAGAGCTTTTATATATCAAACCAAATAAAATAAAAAAAAATTGATGAAAAGGAATATTTCTTTATTTTATACAAGGAATTTCACCAAGTTTTTATATAAAATAAAATATACAATAAAAAAGTAATGAATAAGAGGAATATTTCTTTACGTAAAATATTTCTATTGTAGAGTTAATAAAGAGTTTAATAAAATTAAATAAAATGTCCACAAATTTACCATACATTTGTGTTTTCTGCTAGCTAAATTTCACATACATAAACAAAAATCAGGCACTAAACCTCTCTTTTCTTTAATCAAAATTTATATGTAAACTATCCAAAGCTCTGTTAATCCTATAAAGCAGCCAAAAATGCATCTCTATATTCATCCAATGTGTCCTCTTATGGAGTCAGTTTATTACTTTTATTTATATATTGTTAACCTGGTAACACATCCCCTATGAAAATGAACCGTGTTTTTTACCACAAAGAAAAAAAAAACACCAAGAAAAAAAGAGAGACCCCCTCCCCCAATCCCCCCCCCCATAATAAAATCATTGTTTATTTTCTTAAGGGTTTTGTATCTTTGTACTTGCTTTCTTTCTTGTTTCTTTGTTTTGTTATTATAACTCTACTGCCTTAATGGTTTGATGTTTGTACTGTTTAATAAAGAAAGAAAGAAAGAAAGAAGGAAAAAATAAGAAAGAAAGAAAGAAAGAAAGAAAGAAAGAAATCAGAAAAATTATTCGCAATACGCACACCAAAGTCCCGTTCTGAATCAAAGTATTTGCGAAAGTTCCAATCTAGATCAAATGATTCGTAATCCGTGCTCTGAAGTCCTGTGCTGTGTCCCAATGTGCCTGGTGAAGAATGTGTAGTAGAGGAGTAGGCAAGCTTTGGGACATACTATCACGTCATACACGTCATGCTAGGTCGCATAGTTACACTGTAAACTGGCCTGTCAATCATCTTGTCACTGTTAACATCCTCCACATTTCATTTCATTTAACTTCCTACCATATCAGAGAGAATAGAAGTAGCACATTGATCTGCGAGCCGTGGGTCTTCAAGCAGAGAACTATGATGCAATTTAAAGTTAACGAACAAATGGATGTTTATAAAAGTTCACATTGCTGCTGCAGATGAAATATAACACAGACAACATTAAATATTTTTTTCTCTTTTTTTTTACCAGGTTAAATGTTTATTATTAGTTACTCAAACCCCTTTATCTAAACCTCTCTACTTAACCATTGGTCGCACACATCCACCATATTTGTAGTTTTTTAATGCTATTTATTTGTGTTTCATGCTGTGTTCCAGGCAGGTTTTTGAGCCCGTAAATCACAACTTCAAACCACGACTCACGACTTTGTAGAGTTCCAGTCAAATCACGCCAAACTTCCTGAGTGCAAGGAATTGTAGCTAGATTATCAATTTTATTGCAACGTTATATTGTCCTAAAATCTATTTTTTTTAACGTGCACCACTTGCATTAACACTGCATCCATAGGCAGTTTTATCCGTAGGGGCTTCCATTGTTGTTTCGCGGGCTATGTGACGTCAGAGCTCGGAACTGCGAGTACATCGTTCTAGTACGAGTTCATGGGTGGGAAGTCACGGGTTTGACTGCCGTGTGCACTTTCATGGTGTTTTTCACGTTGGAAAAACACGGGTTACGGGTTGCCTGGAACGCGGCATTAGTTCTCAACAGAATCATTCATCAAAGTGCAGTGGATTGTGGGTAATATTAGCCATCAGAGTGTGCACGGATCCACACTTCAAAAATAGACCTGACATAGTAGACCATCCGGGGACTTTTGACATACTCTTTTCAACATACTATGCTTTGGGACACACTTATTCTAATCTCACATACTATTTAGGATGGATAGCATGAACATTGGGACGCAGGGCTGAACTTAATCAAAAGATTCAAGATATGTGTGCCAAAGTCCCAATCTGAATCAAATAATTCGCTAACCTGCTCCAATCCTGATATAAAGCCTTATACACACTACATAATTTTAGCAATTCTAAAAGATCATTTCAAATCACACTGTCTAATAAACTTGGGTATGACATGCATGTAGACTGTACGATGATGACACCTATTGACCCGTACGCTACCATGCTCGTTTCTACAGAAGAATAAAACATTATTAGCATCCGTTAGTGGTAAACAAAAATAGCATGATGAATCACACTTTGACAGTTGTAGTTTTTATGTGTGTAGAGAAAGAGGAAGCAGTGAAAGAGGAAGAAATAAGAGCTTGAGGTAAGCAGTTTTATATTTTAGCGCCATGTCATGTTGATTTCAGGTTGCATTTTATTGGCTGGTCAGTAAACGTGGGTCGTAACTGCACACTGTGTGATGATCATGCTGAATTACTGACACTTTCAGAAAATTATCAAAGGCTCGGATCTTTTCTGAAAGGATCTTCGGTCGTAAGACCGTGACAACGGCCATCTTTGAACCTCTCTCACTGTACAACACAGGACCACCGATTAGGAGCCACGGCTTGTGCTCCGGAGTACCAAAAATTATTCGGGAACCTACTCCGAAGTTTCAATCTAAATCAATTTTGATTTAAGTCCCAATTTGTATAGTGATTCGTGAACTATCATTTCAGATCGGGACTGTGGAGCATGCATCACAAATCTTTCAATTCGAGTCAAAAATGACTTGTGAACCCGAAGTCCTGATGTGAATCAAATGATTCACAATACGCACTCCGAAGTCCTGATGTGAATCAAATGATTACTGATACACAAATAGTGGTTTAACCGACGAGTTTCGAAAGATCTTTTATCCATCACTATTGCTTTTATAAATCATTACAAGACATCTTTTACAAGCTCTTTTGAACTGGTTTTTGCTATTGAATCACTTGAACTGAATGATCGAAGTCACAAGTTTGAATAATTTGGATCGGTTCCAGCGTAAATGACTCACTCAATTAAATTGGTTTGTCTGTTACTCCGCATTTCGTGTCTTCAGCCATGTTTGTAAAGCACTGTCTGTACAGCTACTGGATAGCTCTCTAGTTTTGCCCAGAGAAAACCTATGGTTGTTCCTGCATTGTTGTTTTATATTACATTCCTGCAACTATGACTGAAATTGTACTTGAAATTTCTTTCCTGTGGCAATTATGTATTAGACTCAAATAAGGAATGGCGTTTGAGCGTGAGCTGCGCTTTAAGAAAAAAATATCCACAGAAAAACTGAAAACATAAACTTTATGATTGAATGGAACTGTGCACGTACTGTATATTTTAAACACTTCAGCTACCTTTTATGTTCTTATTCCACACATGTATGTCTTTGAGCTTATTTGTTACTTCTCAGGTAATATCAATAGTATGAGATGCGGCAGAAATTACAACAACAGTGGTTACATGTACATATATTTAATTTGTTGATCAAAATTATTGCTAGGGGACAATTTAGTAGTTGCTGGTTATTGGTATAGGGACACGTCTCTAGCATCCCTACTAAATTCTACGCTCACTCTCATGTTCTTCCAAACACATGATTATCTTTCATATGAGTTTCAAAAGTTACACAAGGTCGAGTAAATGACGGCACATTGTTCATGTCATGTTGAACTATGTCTTTAATGGTCAGCAGGCCTCACGTGAGGTTAGCGTGAGCGTCTCAGAGATATCACATCTCTCAGAGAAGCGTTCATGACAGTTATGAGTGTGGCCATGAGTCTGCAGGACAATAGCAGCTCTGTTCTGCCTCCCTCTGTCAGCAGCTCCTCCTCAAGCACTTCCACAAATCCTGGAACTCTGTAGCCAACATTTACAGCTACATTTTCTTCCCAAGAATGCATATGTCTGTGAGAGAATGTGTCTAGATGCCTCTAGAGCAGCAAATTATAATGTTTTCTGAAGGATCATGTGACACTGAAGACTGGAGTAATGATGCTGAAAATTCAGCTTTACATCACAGGAATAAATTACATTTTTGAAATAACATTTTACAGTATTACTGTTTTTATTGTTTTTTTAATTAAATAAATGCAGCTTTGGTGAGCAGAAAAGGCTTCTTTCAGAAACACACACACACACACACACACACACACACACACACACACACACACACACACACGCTCTAGGAATCTGATCCAGACTCTGATCTCTCTGTCTGTTGGCTGTGACACACATTAGTGCTGACAAGGGTCCTCCAGCAAACCCCTCTCCAGCCCCAAACCCGTGACCTCACACACAGCTGGGAGGTGCGCCTGCGCGGGAAAACACCAGCATGAAGAGCACACTGCACTCACAAAAAGTGCCTAGAATACCATGCATCTTTTGTCCCATGTTAATTGTTTTCCAAATTTGTGCTGCCCTGTAGGCGGTCCGGACACATGCCCTCTTTGGAAATATCAGACTTAACAAAGCAAACTATTAAGAAATTAGCTGTAAACTAAATCATAATTACAATATATATATATATATATATATATATATATATATATATATATATATAATATATATATATATATATATATATATATATATATATATATATATATATAGCAGTGTGTGTGGATACATAAGCCAGCAAACACTTTTTTTCCCCCAGGAAAATGTAAAACTATATATTTTAAAATCTATGTTTTCATGCTGTAAATACAGAACGAGTCATTTTTACAGAGGAGAGAAATGATTCTTTTATTTTTATAAATTGGTTAAATAGACAAAAATGCAACAAAGGAGTTACAGAAAGTCTAAGATTCATGGATACAGTCTGAATTCTTAATTAGGCCCATCTACTCTTTACAAATGTAGCGATAATTAGGAAGAAAATCATAAAACACATGTGACTGCAGCTAAATTGAATGTACATTGTATATTGCATAACTGTATACCACATATTTATTTCATACTGTTCTAATAACAACTGATATGTTCGGAAAATAAGAAAGAAAATAAAACATTTAACTAGCTTAATTTCTTTTTAGTCTCCTCCGGTCAGAAATGGACGGCCAAGCAAATAAAAAGACAATAATTGTAATGTGGTTTAGTTAGTAAGTTATGATTAATAAACAATTGTAGAAATGAAAACAATTATTATTTTTTAAATAGAAACTGGGCTGAACTTAAATAACCGAATAATTTGGAGTAATAATATATGGTGCTCAATTTGATTGACATTATGTTAAATAAATAATTGTGATTTCTATGGATTTATTAAAGTGATTCAGAAGTTTTGCACTTTAAGTGGAATTCAAATTGGCTTTGTAGGTTTCAGTGATTGAATTCAGCAGACGATGGGTCATTTTATTCATAATCAGATGACAGTGTATGATTACATAAATAAATTCTTTTCATGATGTTATCTTTGTCCCGGTGAAAAGGCATCTTAATGCATCGGCTTTAATGTGTGATGCAATATAAGTAGTGTTAGTATAGTTAACATATTTTACATTTTAACATGCACATAAAAAAGGGAGTTTATCTTCAATGCAGGATTACATTTTCACTTTCACTTTTCCATCTCATGCCACACCACGCAACTCTGACACGTTTCTCTCTGAAAAACAACACGAGTTCCTCCCTCCGGTCATAAACACATGTAGCACTTGCTTAACAGGGAAATCGTTACACTTACTTCTGCTCTCATTAAATGCATGGGAATTCAGATTATTATTTGATAGTTACTTCAAACTTGGGCCTTGCAAGTCAGCATAATACCTCCCAACTTTGGTAAATATGTTCTTATGTGCATGGCTGCCAATGGTTTTGGCACAGATGAGCGATCAAAACAAAGGCGGGGTTTTATTTGGCCTTCTCGGGTGCCACAGGGTCCGTTTGCACTCCGGCATCAGAATGGCGTTTTTGGCCCTGTGAGACACACCAACGCATAATGCAACATTAGTGATCCTAACTTAGCAAGAAAGTGTGTGGTTTTACTGCTCGTCTGTAATGGTGCCTGAAGCAAAACCCGTTTGACAACTGGGTCTTTATTTGCAAAAGCGGATCTTGCTCCAACACGTCTTTAAAGCGCAGCTTTGGTGAATTTGTGTGCTTTATTATCTGAGATCATTTAGTTGTCATCAACCTTTTGTCCGAGATACATTATCAGGGATGATCCCGCTTGAAATAACCATAATTGTGGATAGATACAATTATATTACATGACAAAAAGTATTTTTTATTTATGAAGAAGTTATATATATCGTAACAAAGATTAGAATTACATATTAGATGATGAGATTGAGATTTCATGCAATAAAAAAAAATTACATGCTAAATTTTAGTGCCCAGTTTAATTAAATAATTTAAAATATTTATTACAGTTTATTAAAACGCAACACAAATAAGCTGCTATGGAACTGATCGAATAATCTAGATAGGTTGATAATTGAGTCCCTCTAGTGGTCATACACTGTAAATCTTGATTTTTGTATTTTTAATTCCTCACCTCAAAGATCACTGTTTTAAGATTAATAGCCAGCAATATCGAAATAATCAGGATGGTTAGACATCGGAAAACGTTTCTCGACAGCATTTAACTGGCAAACTACATACAGCTGAAGATTTAAACTACACAGCTTGCGAATGCTCCCACAGTTGTGTGGGTGGAATACCTAGCCCTGGAGAATCTCTGGGTTTCTACTTAACCAGGTTTTTGAAGAACAGCTGGAGGGAGTTCCTCTTCTCCAGCTTGTGGGGCATGTTGGGGGAGGCGTTCCCTGTGCTGTCGGCTGATTTGTTGTCCGGGACCGCTTGCTGTGCAGGAGTGGTGGGTCTCGGCTCCTCTTTGGCCTTTGCGGGTGGAGCGGCTTCTGCCACGGGAGGAGCAGCTGGAGTGTCCTTCTTGGGCTCTGGTGCCGTGTTGAGAGAAACGAACGAATGGTTAATAAGATGATTTTTTTATTTTTATTTTTTTATTCTTGTGCACATTATATTTTAGATTTTGTACACTCTAGTTCAAAAGTTTAGAGTCAGTAAGTTTGTGTTTTTATTCAGCAAGAATGCATTAAACTGATCAAAAGAGACAGCATTTGGCATTTATAATGTCACAAAAAATTCTGCTTAAAATAATTATGTTCTTTTAAACTTTACATTTGTCAAAGAATCATAAAAAATATGTCAAACTGGTTTCAACATCGAAAATAATTAAAGATGTTATTTTAGCACCACATAAGGATATTAGAATGATTTAAGTTGTTTTAAATTGTAATCATATTTCATAATATTACTGTAATGTTGATCAAGTAAGTGCAGCCTTAGTGAGCATAAGAGACTTCTTTTAAAACCACATAACATTTTGTCCCCAAACTTTTGAATGGTAGTGTACACACACACACATATACACACACTTAATATATTAATATATTAAAGAAGTCACAAAAATATCTAGTAATCAAATACAGTAAATAGTGAGCAAATAAATTAACCCACTTCTCAAATGAACTGAAGAAAGAAAGAAAGAAAGAAAGAAAGAAAGAAAGAAAGAAAGAAAGAAAGAAAGAAAGAAAGAAAGAAAGAAAGAAAGAAAGGGACTTTAAAAGTAAATTTGAAATAGAAGAAATATAAGGGTAAAGGATTTTTATAGAAATTAATTTTTCAGAAAACAAAGGCCATATTACACTGCTGAAATATTAAGTTAGGTATGTTTTGACTCAGTTGAACTTGTATTGTCAGAGAACTGCTGTGAGATTGAGAACAGTGAAATCAGTCAGTGTGGTTAATGCAGAAGGGGCCTGATCTAGCGGCGTTTACCGCTGCAGCAGACATGAGGGAGATGCTGGCGGCAGCGCTGGACGCCGCAGCCTGGATCCTGCTGCTCACCTTGCCGAGCAGAACCTCGAATTCACACACAGCTGTTACTGCATGCACTAACACATCTGATACACTCACACACCTGCACTCCACGCATCCCGTCTTTACCTTGGGTTTGAACATGTTTCCAAAAGTGGATTTCTTTTCTAGTTTCTTCTCCTCTGGTTTTGGCGCCGGAGGTTCTTCAGGTTTGGCAGCGGCCTCAAGAGTGCTGGTCTTAGACGCATCGACCTGATGTGTCAGAGGGAGATCAGAGAAGACTGATTTATATACAGCAAATGAAAAGAACAATGAGAGGATTCAAGAAGATGGTAAACTGATTGGGTGAAAGCTAATTACTGAATCATCAGTAGAGAGACTAAAACAGATCAAATTAACATCTGACTACTGACTACTACCAATACTACTTTTTTCTTTTGGCACATTCCAACATTTGTGTACAAAATGAAAAGAAAAGGGATTTTTTTTACAATTTTGTTAACTGGGTTGCAAACAATACATATATAAGCCCTAAGATTCTATACTTATCTTGTTGGATCTGTCCGCTGCTTTTGACATGGTTAGCCACCAGATCCTCCTGTCAACCCTACTGCCAAAAGGCATCTCAGGAACTGCACTCCAGTGGTTTGAGTCTTACCTCTTAGATAGGTCCTTCAAGGTATCTTGGAGAGGTGAGGTGTCCAAGTCGCAACATCTAACTACTGGGGTGCCTCAGGGCTCAGCTCTTGGACCACTTCTCTTCTCTGTCTACATGGCATCATTAGGTTCTGTCATTCAGAAACATGGCTTTTCATATCACTGCTATGCTGATGACACTCAACTCTACCTCTCATTCCATCCTGATGATCCGACGGTAGCTGCTCGCATCTCAGCAGTCTAACAGACATTTCTTGCATTCCTTCAACACAACCTTGCCTTGCCTTGTGGATCCATCAAACCCATAAATTCATCACAGTTTAACCATCCAGTTTAGACACCATAACGCCTTCAAGAACAGCCAGAAACCTTGGAGTTATGATTGATGATTTGCTTTATTCAACATCAAGAAGATCAGGCCCTTTCTTTCGAAACATACTTCACAACTCCTTGTTCAAGCTCTTGTTCTGTCCAGGCTGGACTATTGCAATGCTCTCTTGGCAGGTCTTCCAGCCAGTTCTATCAAACCTTTACAATTAATCCGGAACGCAGCAGCAAGATTAATTTTTAATGAGCCGAAAATAATGCACAATAGCTGCTCGCATAAAATTCAAGGCATTAATGTTTGCCTACAAAACCACCACTGAATCTGCACCCCTTTACCTAAATTCATAGACTTATGTGCCCTCTAGAAGCTTGTGTTCTGTAAGTGAACGTCGCTTTACTGTGCCATCCCAAAGAAACACAAAATCACTTTCACAGACTTTTAAATTAAATGTTCCCTCCTGGTGGAATGACCTGCCCAACTCAATCCGAGCAGCCTTATTCCTTAGCCATCTTCAAGAATTTGCTAAAAACACATCTCTCTTCCATCTTTATTTGACCCTCTAACTCTAGCACTCTCTATTCTAATTCTATTCTTTAAAAGAAAAAAAAAAAATGTCCATTAGGGCTGCACGATTATCACAAAAATCATAATTGCTGATTATTCCCTTGAAATTGTAATTGCGATTATTAATTATGATTATCACAGTTTACATTGAATGTTTATACCAGGGGTGCCCAACCCTGCTCCTGGCAATCGACTCTCCTACAAAGTTTAGCTCCAACCCTAATCAAACACACCTGCCTTTAATTTTTAAGTGATCCTGAAGACCTTAATTAGTTGCTTCAGGTGTGTTTGATTAGGGTTGAAGCTAAACTTTGCAGGACAGTCGATTGCCAGGAGCAGGGTTGGACACCCCTGGTTTATACCATTGTTTAATGCAACTTCATGCCTTAATTTTATATGAAAATGAACAAGCTGAAAACACTGAAAAACTAACTGAAAAACTTTTAGTGCTTTTCTATAGTATTAAGCCTCAAATGTCAACTATAATTCGGATTGGTTTCTTCTTTAAATTATAAAAAGTAAAAATATGAATAGTATTATAATGTTATACTAAGCCAAAATTAAAATAATGGGAAAAATTCTTACGATAACATGTAGAAAGGAAAAAAAAATGCATCTTAAGCACACAGAATAACATAAGTGGACTATGAACGATTAATTGCCGCTTTGAACGATTACGTAATTGTGGCATCCATAATTGTAATTGCGATTAGAAATTTGATTAATTGTGCAGCCCTATGCATTAGACTTGCATTTACTAACTTTTCTAACTTACTAAAAACTTTTCTTTAAAAAAAAAACTAACACTAGTTTCTCGATTCATTTTGTATTCTATCTGTTTTCTTTTTATTTGTTATACAATTAACAAAAAGCAAAAAAGGTCTCTAACACTTGCTTGCTCTATTTTTTTCTATTCTATCTGTTTTCTTTTGATTTCTTATATAATGAAAAAAGAAAAAAAAAACTTGCTATGTGTACTCCATTAAGCTAACTGTGGCTTGTTATAGAACTTGCATATTATTGCTCTTTTATTGATTTTGATTGCTTCCATTTTCCCCATTTGCTCATTTGTAAGTCACTTTGGATAAAAGCATCTGCTAAATGACTAAATGTGTGTATGTATATATTTTGCAACCCAGTTAACAAAATTGTTGAATAAATTGTTCAATTGTATGTAAACTCATATGGCAAAAAACAAAACAAAAAAACAACAACAGCAAAAAAACTTTTTTGGGGGGGGCCAAAATATAATATATTTAGTTTCAATCTTATACCAACCTTTCAACCTTTTACCAAAATATATTTCTGAATGTATTTCAGGGGCAAGAAAATACATTTCCAGTCTTACAGTAGCCTACATTTAGGCTAAATACAAATATGGATGGCCTACTAGTGATCAAAAGTAGATTTATAATGATTTAATAATGTTTAATATTTTTATAGATTGCAATATTGCATTTTTTGGAGCACTTTAAATTATGTTCCTCACTGATTTTTATTGAAATGTGTTATATGTTTGCACACGTTATAGACAACAAATCAAGTGTTTCTTTTTGGACTGAAATATAGATGGCAAAATATATTTGTAAATGCTTTCTAAAAATATATATTATACATTTAAAATATTTAAAAAAAAAAAAAAATGTCCAAAAATATATTGGTAGAAAATATATTTATGTAAATATATATTTTTAGACATTTTTTGAAACAAATAAATAAATAACAAATAAATAAATAAATAAATAAATACATTGCATTTAGTTTGAACAGCAAAATAAATAAATAAATAAATAAATAAATAAATAAATAAATCATATATATATATATATATATATATATATATATATATATATATATATATATATATATATATATATTATTTTTCTCTTTTTTGCTGTACAAACTAAATGCAATGTATTTATTCATTTATTTATTTGTTATTTATTTATTTATTTATTTATTTTCAAAAATTCAAAATAGGTAACAGGGCTGAAGATAAGCTTAAATCTTTTTAAAAATTATTTTGAGACCAAATGTTGGTTTATAGTTACTATAATTATATGTCCCATAAACCTATTTTGGTAACAGGCTTGAATGGCCGATTTTGATGACTACAACCAAAACTATAATTTGTGTAAAAATTTACTGAGAATATTCGTTTTCTCAAAAAGGTTTCAGTCAAAATTTGGACACTTTTATATAATTTAATAATAATAGTTGGATAGATAGAAAAAGAAATAAAAAAAGCGCAACATTAGATAAAAACCTCACATGTTAATAATGCAATACTGTTTTATACCCTGTTCATAGAAAGTGCCAAGTACAAAAGTGTAAATATTAGATAAATGATTTTATTTAGGAAGACAGTCCCACCACCGTGCAAAGAGACGATCGATCAGCTAAATGTATTTACCTGCACCTCAACCGGCTTTTTCTCTTCCACCACAACAGGCTGCAGGCAAGCACATATCGGCATTAATTTTGCAATAATCTACAATTCCTATGGCACTTTACACCGGCCGTTTATCCTAGCAGGGACAAACACTGAGTCACTGGTTACACAAAGCCTTACAAGAGCCTCCGGTCGCTGGATAAATCTGATGTCAGTTATGAAGTGGTGGAGTGGAGAGTCACATGGTTTAGTTGGCGGCTGTTGTGACATGAGGTAATGGCTGCTGTCAACATAATGGACCTTCACTGATTCATTCATTATTTACAATGAGTTTCCACTAATTGAATGGCAATGTGTATTGTGAGTGTGTGGGAAAATTTTGAAAACATTTTTTATATTTTTGTATTTTTATTTATTATAAAGAGATTATTATTATTAACTCTCCACACGCCAAATGTGAGTAAAGATCAGCACTGGTGAGTATATGAAACTGTGTTACACAAAACATTATTATAATTAAATACTCAATAATATTATAGTGATATTTCTTTATTGATTTGTTTACTTTTTTAATTTGATTAAATAATAATAATAATAACTATTATTATTATTATTATTATTATTATTATTATTATTATTATTATTATATAGATTCAAATTATTATCATGAAATATTTCACAATTCAATAGTATTATAGTGGTATTTCTTTATTGATTTGTTTTTATAATTTGACGAAATAATAGTAATAATAACAATAACAATATTAATAAAATTATTATCGTGAAATATTTAAAAAAAATTAACAAATGTAGCTATATTTTAATTGATTTACCTTTATAATTTGATTAATAATAATAATTATTATTATTATCATAGCCATAGGATCTGTTTCCCAAATTTGTTCTGCCTGTTTTTTTAAATGAAATAATGCACTTGCAGTTTCGTGGCTGGTAAAAAATGTTTATGGCCAGTAAATTCTGGCATTGGCAGGTGTGGCAAAATATTAGATTTAGGCTCTGATTCCAGCTCTCTCACACAAAAGGAAAAACAACAGTAGCTCTTTGTATTAATTTGCACGTCTGGAGTTAACAGCAATGGGTCAGTTCAGTTAATATCAGAAGAGCCTGTGCTTGTTCTCATTTACCACTCCTGACGTCTTAGCTCTGGCTCCACTGCTTGTTGCCGCCTGAACTTTTGACACCACCTTGCCTAGCAACACACTTAAATTTAAATTTATTTTTTTTTGTTTTGCAAATTAGGCACATATAGATTTGACATGTATAATAAGAGTCCAAGGCTCACCCCAGAACCAGACAGAAAGACTTTATTAATGTGGTTTATTGTTACTGCTGTCAGGTTGGAGCTTACCTTTGAACGGAAGAGTTTGCTTAATGCACTGTCTTTGGTTTTGCTCTTGGCAGATCCCTCTGCTTTTGTTGTATGCTGCTGCTGCTTTTGTTGAAGACGTTTCCTCTTTCTTCACTCACGTTTCCTCTTTCTTCACCGCCGGCTCTGCTTTGCTTTCCATCTTAGGTGGTGCTGGGGGAGGAGGAGGAGGTGCCTTGGGTGCTTCCTGTACCTTAGAAAAGAGTGCAGTTTGTTTTATTTTAAGCATAAAACAGCAGGTAGGTATACATTTTTATTTATTCTTTTATAATGCTTGTCAACAAAGCACTTCTTAAAAACAATTCTTTTTTACAGCAGCTTTCCCGTGGCGTTATTGTATCGCTTATGGTGTTTGCAAAAATATAATTATAAAAATGATGCAAAAAGGTGGAAATATTATAAAAGCAATAAAATATGTGATGTTAATGCAATGGCTCACATTTGTTGATGGTGCTGATGGGGTCTCTTTCTGTGGCTGAAGAATAAACACGAGGACAATACATATTTATTTAAAATTATATTAAATATTATTTAATCATTATATCTTACTATAATATAGTAAAAAAAATAAAAAGAATCTAAGCTTGTTGGTATTTATTTAAGACATAGTAAAGAATCTAAGCTTGAATTATTTATTTATTTATTTATGCATAAATTATTTAAGTGTGTTTAGATATAATTTGTTAAATGCGTTAATTGAATATTGATTGATGTTTGATTAAGTATATAATGTTTAGTTATTTAAGTAAAACGATCAATGAATAAAAACCTTTTATTTCTACATTTTTATTTTTACATTTTTTTTTTTTTTATTTAGTAATTAATAATTAATTTATAAATTAGTAGTAAGTTGAATTTTTTATTTATTTATTTTTTTTTTTATTTATTTTATATTTTATATTTATATATATTTTGTTGTTTAGAGAAATTAAAAATAATAAATACATAAATTGATTGTTAATTTATATGCATTTATTCATAAATTTGTATACAAAACATGCTTAAATACCTTGATAAGTTATAAGTTATACATTTTATTTATTTTATATTTATTCATAAATGATAAATAAAGCTTACTTAAATATGAACATAAATAAATTATTTATTTTACATTTATTTATTTATACATTTATTAATAAAGCATTCTTTAATGAATGGATGAATGAATGAATGAATGAATGAATGGATGAATGAATGAATGAATGAATGGAAGGGAGTCATATAAAAATGATTAGAATTTAGGGAGTCATTTAAAAAAATATTCAGCCCTATAAAAATTTTTAAAATCAATTTGCAGAAATAAAAACCTTATATTATAATATATTATATTATAATATTGAATAATATTAATACAATAATTTCAGTTCTTAAAAAATATAATATAATATAATATAATATAATATAATATAATATAATATAATATAATATAATATAATATAATATAATATAATATAATATAATATAATATAATATAATATCTCATGAATATGAATGAGTAATGCTGTGACAGTCAATGTTTTATTACCTGCTCTTTTGAAGCATCTGGAGTGGCTTTGGCTTCTTTGCTTGTTTTGGTCGGAGTGACCTTCGCATGCAGAAAAGAGAACGGAGACACAGAAACATTAGAGTGACTGTGAAACACCATCAGAGTGGCGTGTTTAAGCATATACTGCTCCTTCAGGTACTCCATGCCTCCAAACCGGGCCTACTCATCAAAGATTGAGATATCAAAAATATAGTGGCTGTCTGTCAAACCCCAACACAGTTCAGCCGAGCTGGCTTTGTCACAGGCACACAAAGAGCTCGCTGGCAGGGGCCGATCCAAACATGTTTCTGCTATTGAGTCAGTCATTGTCCTCTGGAGATGGCGTAGGCCTTCCCGTGCTTTATCACAACTCTGAACGCACAGGCCTCCCTTGTGAGCTCACATTATGCAGCAAACAAAAGCCTGCCACAGTCTGACATGTCCAAAGGATTGATTTAGCAGATTAAAGATGCAGTGTAACAAACACCACAATGATGGAGTAAAAATGCATCATTGTAGTCTGGCGCAACAAGTCTAGTTTGTTCAGTTATAGACAAATGCACACTTTTTATGCCCATATATCATATTCCATGAACACTGCATGGTTAAGTTTCTAAATAATATTGAAGTTGATCAGTGTAGCTTAGTTTAAAACACCAATGAGCTCAGTCATTTCAGTGCAATTCACAGTCATTTGAAAGGGAATTAGAACTGCATTCAAAAGTATTAAAATAAATAAAGCAATTAAAATGTACTTACAAATGTTTTGAAAAAGTTCATAACTGTCTTTTCTGTTGCTTTGACCTCCTCTGACGGGTTGTTTTCTTCTGCGGCTTCCACAGGACTGGGTTCGAGAGCTGCTGCCTCCGGCTCCGGCTCTGGCTCAGGCTCTGCGCTGCTCTTTATGTCCACTGGATCCTATAGACAAATCCAGAGAATTAGCCCTTGGGAATGTGCTACAACCCCTTACAGCTGATGTGCAATAGATGCATTGAAATAGGGGCACAATTCCATCCATGCCTCTGCCTACTCCAGCCAGCGGCAACAATCATCCTTTTATTAACGCCTGTTTTCCCCCCTCACTCATTGATATTCAGCAATGTGCTGGACTTAACGTCTGCGTGTGCTTTATCTGAGGGTAAAATCTGTCATATTTACATTATACAGTATGTGATTTTCTTGTTATATTTTAGTGGAAATCAGTTATGTCGAACATATGACAGATGTTACTCCACAACAGCTGGATGATGATGACTGGTGTACAGTTAAAGAAGCTGTTCATCAGTCGTTAGATATTATTTGCCTTTCAAAATACTCAAAAAAGTACACAAAATACACAAGAAAAAGACAAAACAAACATGTCTGAGACAGTTAAACTACCAGTGAAATGTGTGGAATAACACACACACACACACACACACACATATATATATATTTTTTTGAAAGAAGTCTCTTTTGATTAAAAACAGTAATATATATATATATATTATATATATATATATATATATATTATATATATATATATACATAACTATATATATATTTTTTTTTTTTTTTTGAAAGAATTAAAAACAGTAATTATGTTATTTATTTGTATTATATTTAATACAAATTATTATATATATGATGATTTAATAAAAATTATTATATATATTATAGATATTTGATATATTATTACATAATATATATTATATATACCATACAAAAGTTTGGGGTAATAACATTTTACATAATATGAATGATAATTAATACAAATTTAGAAAGGCCACAGAATATTGATCAAAGTTGACAGTAAAGACATTTATAATGTTACAAGGATATTTTTTTTATTTCAAATAAATGCTGTTCATTGAACTTTATAATCATCAAAAAATCTTATACTGTTTTTTCATTTCCATACAAATGTTAGGCAGCAAAAATCATTTTCAACATTGATAATAATCCATAATTAATAATTGAGCACCAATAATAATTGACAATAATTAAGCAGAAAAATAAGCATATTAGAATGAAAAAATGAAAATATTCAAACACAAAACAGTTATTTTAAATTGTAATACTGTATCACAATATTACGGTTTTCACTGTATTTTTGGTTAAAAATTAGAGATTTCTTTCAAAAACATAAATACATCTTAATTATTTCAAACTTTTGACTGGTATTGTACAGTAAATAGAGACAAAACACGTATGGGTTTTGATTGTAGTACGTTTCGATGTCATCTTCAGGAACAAATCTGATCGTTGATGTTAATTTTTTGTTAATTGATGACAAGCATCTTGAGGAAAGGAGTTACTAGTAGATTTGCATCGTGATTGAATCGCTTGCGGTGAGTGCGTCCATGCTGTGGCTTTCTCGTCGCGATCGTCAGTATTTGAATTGACCTTATTCAGACATGTGAGCTCATCCGGGCAAAGCTCAATCGTGATGTGAACAGTGCTTTCTTCAGCACACACATCAACACTGAACGCCTTGTATAAAGCATCTTCTAAAACCTTAGTGCACACGGACCTCAGCTGGGAAAGCAATTGAGAAGAATCTGCTAAATTAAATTTACTTCTAGTGAGCGCAGGTTCTTCTAAACGCCTGGAGATGTTCACTGGTTCCTCAATAATCTCCCAGCTTTCCTCATCTACAGCCACCGATCCATTAGCGGCTTTATCTTTGGCAATCAGCGCTGGTTTCACCGAGGTTCTTAATGGTTTCTCTGCAACGAGCAATGTCTCCTTGAACCTGTTCCTTTGAAGTTCTTCTGCATCAAGGCTTTCTTGTTCCTGAGTGACCTGCAAGATTTCCTCAACAATATCTGCAATTTCTTCAGCAACCAGCAATGGCTCTTCAGCTCCAACGACTGGGTCCTCAACATGAGACAAGACCTCAAAGGTATCCACACCTGCATCAGCTACTTTCGTCAGGTTTTTGGAAATAGGTGCAAGCTCTTCATTCATTTGTTTGGTTCCATTTGGTTCGTTCTCACATGCTTGTTTCTTTTCATCCGATATTATGCTTTCAACAAGTTGTATATGTTCTTTGTCTTCTTTCGAGGTCTTGTCATCCTCAGTCTTACGTTCTTCACCTTCAGACTTCAGATATCTTATATGTTTCTCACTGGCTTTTCTTTTAACTGGCTCTTCTACAACAGCTACTGGTTCTTGTGTAGCATGCAAATCTGGGAGGATCTCATCTGTTTTCGAGGAGTTCTTTGTCAGAGAACGTGAACTTATGGGTTGCGCGGGAATGGCGTCAACCAATTGCAGTTTGATCTTCTCTGCGACTTGCTCAAGAATCTCCTTTTGGTCTGCATTAATGAAGACTTTATCCTTTTGGAATGAGAAATTGGTCAGAGTCAGAGTGGAATACATTTTTGCGATTTACTTGGATTTGTTGTTACCTGGTAGATGCTCGGGAGAAAACTTCTTGGTTTATGATGAATGTGCTTCAAGCTTTTTTATATTATACATTTTCCAGTGTCAAATAATGTTTCTGTCCACACTTATAATCAAAAATGCTGTGCAATGTGACAAATCATAGCTAATTACTAATATTTGATGTTTAAAATACAGCCAAGTTTCACTGTAGACAAGGCTACCAGAGAAATCTAGAGACTGGGCAAAGAGTTCAATAAAAAAGAAAAAAAAAAAAACCTGATGAAACTTTATTCAGTCTCAGGCCATCCAAGATTTAGATGAGTTTGTTCCTTCATCAGAACATGTTTGGAGAAATGTAATGTTGCATCACTTGCTCACCAATGGATCCTCTGCAGTGAATGGGTGCCGTCAGAATGAGAGTCCAAACAGCTGATAAAAACATCACAATAATCCACAAGTAATCCACACCACTCCAGACCATCAGTTAATGTCTCGTGAAGCCAAAAGCTGCATATTTTAGTGAGAAACAAATCCATTATTAAGGCTTTTTAACTTCAAACCACTTCTTCTGGCCAAAGTATGAGTTCATAATCCATAATAACGCTTTCTCCAGTGAAGAAGTTAATCCGGTGTTGTCCATTCACATCAAAATCCACCAACATATTTCGACTTTTTGGACTGTTTTGGCTTGTAAACTATGCTCAATCTGTGCATATTTCTCTCCTGATTCAGAAAAGAAAACTTTTTCACTTTAGAAATCATTATTATGGATAGAGAAGCAGAAGTTTAATTTAAATTTCATTTATTTTTTGTTTTTTTTAAGTTTTTTTGGGTTTTGTTTGTTTTGTTTATTAAGCTTTTCACTTCATAAGACCTTAACTGATGGACTGGAGTGGTGTGGACTATTGTGATGTTAACTGATGGACTGGTGTGGATTATTTTTGCGGCACCCATTCACTGCAGAGGATCCATTGGTGATGCAATGCTAAATTTCTCATGTTCTGATGACGAAACAAACTTATCTACATCTGAGGGAGAGTACATTTTAATTTTTGCAACTTCTACTTACAATCTGCATGTCAATTTTCAGATCCAGCGCTTTGGGGGGTGCATCAACTGAATCGTTGTTTTCTGCTGCAGGTTTCACAGGTTCGCTCTTCTTTTTGAACATTTTACCAAGGAAGTTGGACACCTCATCTCCACTGGGCTTTGGGGCTTTTTTGGGTGGCTCTGCATCTGTTGTGACTGTCGGTTTTTGCTCAGGGGTCGTTTCCACATGCGCGGTTCCGTTGGCTTTACTGCTGTCTACCTCCTCTTTTTCTGGTTGTTTTGGTTTATTTGTGACAGGCACTGGCAGGGTTTCACTCTTTTGCTCCACTGCTTCTTTTTTGCTTGTCTCTAGACCAAAAACATAAAATGAAACAATGTATGCAGTGTACAGGGACAAATAATATCTATTGCCTTCAGTTATCAATTTGATAATCATTTTGACCAGTCATAAATTATAATACACACCCACTTCTTATACACACTTGACATTTCAAAGATCATTTGAGGTTACAGCCAAAATAATACAAGAGCACAACTATATTCAACAAGACAAATGCGTTTGAATAAAGTGTGTTTCTGGCCTATTTCTATGTGCATTGTACAGCTTTCATTCTCTCATAAAATGTGCATGAACAATGCATGCATCTGCATTCTATACATATCACTAACATTTTGCATTTTAGGAGCATGGAAAATATACTGCATTTGACTTCTATAAAGGCTTTGTGAAAGTGTTAGCAACAACAAACTAGCAATGCACACAAAATGCAAATTAAACATTACTTTATCCACCATGCATCTGTCTACAACACCCAAAGTTTATACAGAGCTTTGAGTCATGTTCTTGATTGTGGGTTGACTTGCTGAGCTAATCTAAACAATGTAAATGCCTGCCAGTTTATCTTTAAGTAACTCCTGTAGATCCTTACATTGAAATTATGAGGGAAGATACATTTAGTCACATGAACAGAAATGTGCTGTATTTCAGATACATACCAGGTTCAGTTTTATCTGGAGCTGGTACTGCATGTCCATTTAACTCTCCATTTGGGGCTTTTTTCTCAGCATTTGCCTGGTGAATGATATTAGTTAGTTTCATGAATGTGTTTTTTATTTTATTTTTTATTTTTTTTTTACCTTTTTTTAGTTTAATTAAGATTTTATTATGGTGTATATTTTAGTTTTTATTTTTGTATTTCCCATTTTAATTTTAGTTAAAGTTTTGGTAATTCTGTTGTGTGTTTCTGCCATTTTTTTTTTAATCATGTCTGTATAGTTTTTCTTAAATATTATTTTAGTTTGGAATTTTATTTCAATAAAAAAATTAAATTAAATGTTGCTTTGGAAACTAGCTAACATTATATATATATATATATATATATATATATATATATATATATATATATATATATATATATATATATATATATATATATATATATATTATATGTTATATATATATATCTTATATATATTATAGTATATATTATAATATACTATATATATATATATATATATATATATATTAAGTGATTTTTATGGTTTTAGTTTAGTTAATTAAAATAACCCTGGTTTAAATATGCAGAGTTATCTCAGTAAACATAAAGCTATCACATGAGTTTAATGTGATAAAGTTTTAAATCACATAATTAAATTGGAAAATGAGAATTGATTTTATGATGCATAATGTATAATCATTTATAATCTGCCTTTTCTGAATGGAGAATACACACAAATATCTACCAAAACAAACACATAGCTGACATAAAATTTGTTGCTATACATTGAAAACTATCGTCTACAACTTATTTTCCACAAAATATTATAAAATATTACTAAATATTATATTTGTACATTTAACAACTGTATTAGTGATGTTGCTAAAATGCTGGGGGAAAAAAAATAAATGCTGGGAAATAAATGATTTTTTTTCTTGTATATTTCACTGAAAAACATAGATGTTATATAAAGCTATGTTAATATAAAATAATAATAATAATAATTTAAAAATTACCTTCTGAGGTTTTTTCTGAGTTGAATGCTCGTTTCCCATGGTCGCTTCAAGTCAGCAGCTAAATATCAGCATTGACATTGAAAATAGTTATTAAACATATATATGATGAAAATATGCACAAATAATTTTTCATAAGTCTGTCACAAGAGTTAAAATGAATCATATCACAAGTCCTAATAAGAAACACTACAGATTGCTGCAGGGTGGAGTGCCTCATGACCTGTTTTTGTAAAGACTGTAGGTTCAGTGCCATGCAAGCTTGATGATTAGAAACACTAAATACTATTTATGATTACTATATATCTAACACACAATTGCATATACTGATTTAATAAAAAATACTAAAAATAATGAAAAAACATTTACCTTTCCACTGTCTTGTGCCAATTAGAGTCAGTGTACAGTTTCCAAAGCTCGATTAAAGTAATCTCCAGCAGTCTGCTGTCTGTCAGCCCGCGGGTGTACACATATACCTGTCCTAAGAGAGGGTGGGGCTCAAAACTAATTACCTTAAGATACTTGTGAGACAAAACTGTGGCCTGTGAACCTATTAGCACTGATGAACTCATGATCATGTCCTATTGTTTCTCACTGATGAGCTATTCCACCTAAATAAAGCTGACATGATTATCACATACTGTACATCAAAGATAAGGCATCAGGCGCCTCGTCCACTGCTTCACTCAAAGCACTGAACCAGAGAGAGTCAGGCTGATCTGAGAACAGCTCTCACAGGACAGCCTGTTTTGTAGGTGTGGTTGAGCCCAAACAGGATGTGTGTAGAGGATATAAGTTTATTTGCGCAGTATGACTCCCATCCAGGGCTTGAGTACAGAGAACATGACATCAGGCTTACCAGCCTAAGCCTTTATTTATTCAATGATTGCTCGCCTGCAGAATACATGGGAAGGAACATAAAAAGCACTTAATTGTAGGAGTTATGTTGTTCTTTTGAAGTTTCTATCCATCAAAGAATCCTGCAAGAATGCAGTTTCAACAAAAATATGAAGCAGCACAATGGTTTTCAACAATGTTAATAATCAGAAATGTTTCTTGAGCAGCAAGTCAGCATATTAGAATGATTTCTGAAGGATCATGTGACACTGAAGACTGGAGGAATGATGCTGCAAATTCAGCGCTGCATCACAGGAATAAATTACATTTTAAAATATATTAAAATAAAGTAGAGGTCATTTATATTGTATTAATATTTCACAATTTTACTGTTAATCAAATAAATGCAGCCTTGGTGAGCATAAAAAAAAGGTTTTAGAAAGTACTGTAAGTTGCCTTAAATATTAATATCAGTGTCAGAAAGATGATCAAATTTTCCAGCATTAGTTGAGATATTTCAAAGAGCATCTTGTGCTTTAACTGAAGTAAGAAAAATCCAAAAAATAAAAATAAATAAAAAATTGGTTACATTAAAGCTTAATTTAGATTTGAAATCCTAGATTTTTACTCATATTTTGAATTATATTTTATTTTTTTATATTCATTTTCATTTTAGTCGAATCTTTAGTTATTTTATTTTGTGTTTTTGTCATTTTTAGTTGTTTTTTTTAAGTAAAAGTAAAAAAAAAAAGCTTTTATATTTTATTTGAATTTAGTTTTCTTTTTCTTTCCTTCTTTCTTTCTTTCTTTATTTATTTTGTGAAATGGTTTTAGTTTTAGTTTTTTTTTTTAACTAAAAAACCCTGCTCTGGACGATTTGATCTTTCCAGCCTGTTAAACTGATCAATTTAAGCTCATCATCAGACATGTTTGTTGATGTGTTTGGGAATCGTAATGAACCCTGGTTTTGATCAGCGGCTCCAGATTGTAAAATAAATCCTAAAGCAAAAGACCATCTCAATACAAAGCATTTGTACAACAGACTGCTGTACCCTACAGTGGCTCATGTTCAATAATATGGAAACTATATTTCGACTTATAAAGCAAATATTGACATATGAGATGCACTGCAATACATTTGATTAATTAATCAGTATAAAAAATAAAAAAATAAATCATCAGACCTAATTTTGACAATTATTCATCTCTCGTTATTAGACTGTTTGAAAAACATAGGAATAACAATATAGAAAAAGTACTTTGATACAAACCTTGACACGAAAAAATACTATCACTGAAAGAGAAAAAACAGACAACAAACATAAAGTTGATTGTTATCTTGTGATGTCATCACAGCATAACTGATGTTAAATACGTGTCATTGTGAACCCCTACTTATATTCCTGGCCTACCCTTTTTCTAGATTGTTTTAGCATAAATTATCAATCTAATTGACCTTTATGATATTTTCTCAACATAATACAGTTCTTTACGTGGCACATCATGCATAAATACAGTCTAAACACATCCCACGGGCCCAGTCGGGCCATTTCAGTCATTCCCCATTTCCATTAAATGCAGCTATTCAACTGACACATGGTTATTTGAGCTGAGGAATCCTCTCGCTTTGCCAAAACGTACTGTAAACTCTTTAATATCTTATTAAATGAATGTCAAACAGAGCTCTCTAATATATACAGCGTGCTGCGTTTTCCTATTCAACAGAAAGCATGACAAGGAACAAAGGAGCAGATCAGCAGAGGGTGAGATTTTGTCATGTAAGCGCCGTTCATGGATACAGAGTCACATTGTAAATGTACACACTGGGGGCGAACAGCAAATTCCTTCGTGGTCACTGTGAACTTGATCTGCCACCATGAAAGGAATTCTTGCAACATGCTAAAAACCTTGAAAAACCTCAAAGGAATTCCACTAAATCATCCAAACGAAGCATATTTTCATTAAGATATAAGACTGCACACTTTTCACATTTATCGAATTAATATTTGTCATCGATAAATCAAATATACACACATGTGAATTAATGACAGCTATTAAAAACAATCATATGTGAATAGTAATGTTGAGAAAAAGTGAGGAAATTGCATATCATCCCAATATTTGTCTTTGGGTGTAACGTTGTTTACAAAGAGGATGTTTAAGAAACTAGCACTAGCAACCACAGTGAGTTTGTTCAGTCAGGTTGTGTCCGCTGTCATTATGTTAACTAAATATTCAACAGCTCGTGTCCTGTGGCATGACTTACCAGAAGCACATTGGACACTCGATCACGTGGCTGTTCTGAAGCTGAAAGAGATGAAGATTCGGTCTTCGTTGTCTGTCGTGCATTTCTTAAAAACATAAAAGATGACATTCTGAGATGTCTTGAGGTTCAGTTTTTCTACTTAGCAATACAAAGATTGAATTGAAAAAGAAAATGCATCAGATAAAAGCACATAATCAATCACAAATGCATTTCAAAATGATTTAAAAATACAGTAGGAACACCCAAAATAAGTAGAGTAAAGATGGAGTTTATCCAGACATGTTAGTTGGCAAAGCTGAATGTAAGTATGTGGGTTTTTCTTCATATGGCCACACTGTGGGTTTTTAGAAAGTAAACAAGTAGGACAACAATAACATTTAGTTGTGAAACATGCATATTTTGAGATGCTTATTTGTTTTTTATTTCTGGTTCTTTGAAAAGGCTACATCAACAGGTATAAAGGTGGAAAATGGAAATCAATACCTGGAGGAAAAAAAAAAAAAAAAAAAAAAAAAAAAAAAAAAAAAAAAAACAGGCTACTGGTTCAACTTCAATCTATGTGAAAATAAATCTAATGTCCAGAAGATGTCAGTAGGTGATCTGAAAATCCTGCGCACACACACACACACACACACACACACACACACAAAACTGGATAATTTCAAGAAAACCGAAATGCAAAACTTAACCTACTCTAGTCAGTTATTAAAGTCACCCAATGGACTCTCGCATCATCTTAATCCTCAAAAGTTTTTTTTATATTTTGATTTATATTTTATATGTATGTGCATTAATAACACTATACTTTGTGTGTGTGTGTGTGTATAGTATATATATTATATAATATATATATATATATATACTATATATATATATACTGACTATATATATATATACAGCTAATCCAAGTTTTTCCAATGCAGCGTCTATGGAAGGGATGTAAATTTCACATCGTTCTCTCTTCTGACTGCAGTTTCAGTCTCTCTCATTTTTTTTCCTTTTTTTTTAAAGTCATGAAAACAATACCGTGGAGTTTTTATTTTGCTATTTCAGCAAATGGGAATGCTAAAAATATTGTGCTGTTGAAGTTAACCCAACTATAACGACTTCCGCTGCTGAGAAACCAAGAAATGCTAAAAAGGTCCATATATTCAATTCTGCCTTTGACAAAAAAGCACATTTTTGAAAAGGAGGCTCGCAACAAACTCATGAATGCCCACGTGCTCCATTCCGCCGCCGTTCACGCGCGTGCACGCAGTCCGCTTCAGTAAGATGGCAGCCACCATGAAGAAAGGAGTGGTATGTGTTCAAATAAACGGCTTTATGTCTAGATTCCCTTCGTATTTTTGCCCTTGTTCAGTAACGTGCTAGTGGCTCTGAATCAGCGGAAACAGTGAAGGATTGAAAGAGCAGAGTGGCCGGAGAGTTTTTGTCTTGACTGGTTGTGAGAGCTGCTAAACGGCTAACGTCACATTATTGTGATGATCATCATGTCTTTCTGACATTTAACTTTTATTTACATTTAAGTTCATCTTAAATTCATCCTTCCGCTTATGTGCAAGTAAATATCTGCTAACATCACGGTGTGCTATTTCATAAAATTACAGCTGTATGCCTATTTTATATGTGAAGACTTTATTAGCAAAAAACCGATAACTCAATGTATAAAAAAATCATGTTTTTTTTTTTTTTTTTAATTATCATTTTTTTTATTGTGTTAGTTAACTGCATTTTTAGATTTCTTTTTAACCTAATCAAAATAACCCAATTGCAGTTTGATTGAGATTAATTGAAATGTTTTTAGATTTTTTTTTTTTGTTTTAGATTTATTGAAATTTCAGTTTGATTGAGATTAATTGAAATGTTGTTTATATTGGAACTGAACTATTCATTCACACACACCCACACACACCATATATATATATATATATATATATTAATATATTCTATATATATCTATTATATATATATATTATCTATTCAGCTTCAATTATTTATACCTAAAAAAAAAAAAACAAATAATTGTAAATCAACCCAACTGTGCAGCATTTTAAACATTCCAAACAACAACAGTCAGTGCATCAAAGAAAATTACATTATTATTTTTATATAATAAAATTTAAACATAATTCTGTGTTTTTTTGCTCTAAAAGTAATATTTTAAAAAAAACTGTTTGTCTACAGACACAATATACAACGCATTATTGCATAGAATTATTTATTGAGTTTATAGTTTCCTTTACTCAAAATCTACTATTTTTTAAACTTCTAATGTGCATTCTAATATAGAGAGCAGAAGAGTTGGAGATTTCTTTTTAACCTAATCAAAATAACCCAATTGCAGTTTGATTGAGATTAATTGAAATGTTGTTTATATTGGAATAAATGCATTGTTTTAATTTGAAAAGTTGAACAAGTTTGCCAGGAATACAAATCGGATGTCTGAACTTAAAGATGAAATCGAGGCCAAAAAGGTAAATAGATGGTTTGAAATGCACTCTAGTTTGTGTTTTGTTGAGGCGGGTGCTGATCAAACCCTCTTCATGCAGAAATCCTTCCAGAATCTGGAGGATGCCAGTGATGACCTCATGATGTGTGAGGACGATGCACTGCTGATCCCGTATCAGATCGGAGACGTGTTCATCAGTCACTCGCAAGAAGAGACGCAGGAAATGCTGGAGGCTGCGAAGGTGACAAACCAAACCCTGTGTGCATGTGTGTCTCCCACAGCGCTAGGGAGCCCCGCTGAGGCTTGCCTGAGCTGGAAAGGTTGAAGGTTCAAGTCTCACAAGAGTTGATTCGACTCTAATCATTGTGTTTTTGCACATGACTTAACCTCAGGTTACTGCAAGAGGACGTGTAAGATGTGTACTAGATTTTATTTACTGTAAAATGTATTTAGGAGCACATGTGCAAATACAACAAGTCCCTGCAGGTATTTAAAAAGTCTTAAATATCTTAAATTGTATAACATCATTTTTAGAGCGTCTTCAAATTTGGGCATGATTTTTAAATTTTAAAAGCACTGTATATTTCAGAGTTTGCAATCAATGAAAACTGCACATTATGTCAATGGATTGATTATTATCGGCTGTTGATGAAAGATGATAATGTCAATGGATTGATTATTATCGGCTGTTGGTGATAGTTGATAATGTTTTTTTTTTGTTGTTTTTGTTGTTGGTGGTTTTAAGATTGAATTCCCAGTGTATTTCAGGATTGTTTATAATGAAAAGTCCTTTATTAGGTTTTTTTTTTTCTGGTTAATACTGGTATTTTGGTAACTTTATCTAGCATTTTATTAAACATTAACTCTTGTAGTTTCTGTCTGGGCTGCCCTGTTATTTAACTCATAATATTCAATATACAGATTCAGCTAGTATTAGCACAAATCGAGTTACAATTGAATACAAGTAGCTAATGCAAAACCATCAAGCAAGAAAAAACTGCCACTAGATACATTTTTCACAGAGTTGTCAGATGTTAAAGGATATTTTTCTTGCTTGCCGAGTTTGTTTTGAAGCCTGGTTGTAGCGCTCAACATTTCCATACTTCTATTCTGTTCTCCACAGGAAGCTCTGCAGGATGAGATCAAAGCTCTGGAGGGTCGTGTGTCATCCATACAGGGGGTCCTTGGAGATCTGAAGGTTCAATTATATGCCAAGTTTGGAAACAACATCAATCTAGAAGCAGATGAGAGCTGAGACCTCAGACATGTGGACTTGACCTCACAGACTGTCAGTCTCCAACAGGAAACGGCATTTAAACTCTGACAACAAGTTCTAGCCCTGTTTACTCTGTTGATTTCACATGTCGTCATGTTTAGTGAATTGTTTGAGCTGTTGCATAAATAAAGCATCCAGAAAGAGAGAATGAGAGGGACTGATATACAAATAAAAAAGCTAAATATTTATTGTTTCCATCTGTTTCAATTTTCTAATTCATTTTTATTATTATTATTATTGGTGCAATTACGTAGGCTTAGCATAGTGGGTAAAGTTTTGAGCTGATAATGGAAAAGTTTCTACTTTCAGCTCATATCTAACCACTGTGCCCTTGAGCAAGACTTTTAGCCTCAGAGGGAATAGCGTATTAAGTGTACTTTGAGTTGCTTTGGATAAAAGTGTCAGCTAAAAGATTTGTTTAATGTTTATTTTAAACCTTAGACTATCATTCAAAAGTTTAAGGTCAGTTTGTGAAAGAAATTAATACTTTTATTCAGCAATGATGCATTAAATTGATCGAAAAAGTGACAGCAAAGACATTTATAATGTTACAAAATATTTCTATTTCAAATAAATGCTGTTCTTTTGAATTTTGTAAAGTGTTTCATGGTTTCCACCTAAACTTGAACCAGCACAAATGTTTTTGATATTGATAATAGAAATGATGTTCTTTTGTATTTTTAGAATGAATATTTTTTTTTTTTTTTTTTTTTTTTTTTTGACAAATCAGCACATCAGCGTCTGCTTTGCATCACAAGAATAAATTACATTTTGAAGTATATTCAAATATTAATTGTATTTTTTTCACAATGATTTTTTTATTTTTTGTTTTAATGTTTTTTTGATTATTTAATTTGTTTTTTTTTTGTAGTAATATTTAATAATTTTATTAATTTAATGTATTTTTGATAGAATTATTATTTGAAATTAGTTTATAGCTGAAATCTTCAGATACATTCAGTGCTGTTTACAGATAATAATCCAAAGGAGGAAGTACTTCAGTAGTGTTATGATAGATGTGCAAATAGCAGTGGTGTTTATTTGAATGTTTTAAGCTAAATGTTCACGTTTACACACAGGCCCCAGCGAGGATCGAACTCGCGACCCCTGGTTTACAAGACCAGTGCTCTAACCACTGAGCTATGGAGCCAGCTGATATGCATCCCAGAATCCCAAATTTGCAGAATGTTTACCCGCTTCACCCTCATGCTTGTAATCCACAAATCCAGATCCAGTTTTTTTTTGTTTATTCATTCAGAACTTTATTTGGAGAAATGTACATTACCATCACTTGCTCACCAATGATCCTCATGCCGTCTAAATCAGGAGAGAAACAGGCAAAGATCAAGCACCGTCAAGCAAGCGAAAACAGTCAAAACAAAAAGTAGGTGGATTTTGGACGACGGGATGGAAGTTTTCACTGGAGGAAGCGCTTTGATGGATAATGGAGTTGTGTGGATTATTGTGATGTTTTTATCAGCTGTTTGGACTCTCATTCTGACGGCACCCATTCACTACAGAGGATCCATTGGCGAGCAAGTGATGGAATGCTACATTTTTTCCAAATCTGTTCTGATGAAGAAACAAACCCATACATCCTGGATGGCCTGAGGGTTTCGTCAAATTATAATTTTTGGTTAATCTATTCCTTTAACAAACTCTTTTAAGTGTTCGAATGAGACATTAATACATGTATATAGTAGGAAATATGGGCTGTAACTCGGGATGCAAATGGTCAGAGGTGAATTCAGAAGGTTTCCAAAAAGCCTGGATTTTATCTCAAAATTAGTTGAATAACAATTTATTTATATGTTGTATTGATTTTCAGAAGGAAGCTTTGAAGAACGCATTGGCTGGACTCTGTATTTTATATTTTATTTTTTATTGTAAATGCTGAATTGTGCATTTTGAATTATGTGACCTTCATGCATTATTTGCACAAGATATCATCATATTTAATCACACACAGTTTATTCTACTGAGCAAGTAGTATAATTATTACTCTCTGTGATAGCATCATTACAGCGTAAACACAGTCACTACATGGTGTCAGAAGTGTGCTAATTGGCCTAGAAGAAGTGAGTGCTGAATTCCAGCTGTTGTGATTTCTTCATCTGCATAATCAAACGCTGGAGCTGCGGTGATTGTACTGGCCTAATTAAAGTGAGCGTGTGAGTGTGGCCTGCTGCAGCTAATAAAACAGCAGATAAATAAATGGAGTTAGAGGCTCTGGCGGCTGACCTCGGGAGAATCCAGATGTCAGTGAACAAGTTCCTCTGCCCTGTGGGCACAAAGAGAAGCTCCGCCCACTGAATCCTGCATCTGATTTCCCACACTCTTCTTCTCAATCTTCCTTGATTTCCTTCCTTCCTTCTTTTAATTTATTTTTCTGTTTACTTTCTTTTTTCATGTTCTTCCTTTTCTTGTTTCCTTTTTTCCTTAATTTTCTTTCTTTCTGTTTTTTTCCTTCCCTTTTTCATCATCCTTCATCCCTTCCTTCATTCTATTAATTTTTCCTTTCTACCTTCATTCTCTTCCTTTCTTGTTTCCTTACTTCCTTCATTCTGCTTTTATATCCTTCCTTTTCCATCCATCCATCCATCCATCCATCCATCCAATAATTTCCTTTCTTCCTTCATTTTCCTTCTTTCATTCATTCTTCCTTCATTCTATTAATTTCCTTTCCTTTCTGCCTACATTCTCTTCCTTTTATTTTTTTTTTTTTTTTTTCATTCTTTTTTTATTTTTTTTGTTTTCCTTTCTTCCTTTCCTTTGTCTACTTTTCCTCTCTCTCCTTTTTTTCTCTTCTTTCTTTCTTTCTTATTTTCTTCTCTTTCTGCTTTTATTTTTTCTTTATTTCCTTCCTTCATCCCCTTCCATCTTTATCTTTTTCATCCCCTTTCCTCCCATTCTTCCTTCTCCTATTAATTTTCTTCCTTTCTTTCTTATGGACCAGATATTTATATTTTTTTGGTGGGTCAAATCTACTGTACTTTGGAAATGTATTGCCAATTTTAGCCTCTGCTGTACCAGGTGAAGCTATGCTCCAAAATTTAACACCTAAACTCTATTGGAAATCTAAAACCATGAACCTGTTATGGTCCTTCATTTAATGCTTTATTGCAGAATAGTTCACCCAAAAATTAAAAGTTTACCCTCAGGCCATAGATGGAGATGAGTTTGTTCCTTCGCCAGAACAGATTTAGAGAAATGTAGGATTACATCACTTGCTCACCAATGGATCCTCTGCAGTGAATGGGTGCCGTCAGAATGAGAGTCCAAACGGCTGATAAAAACATAACAATAATCCACAAGTAATCCACGCCACTCCAGTCCATCAGTTAACATCTTGTGAAGTAAAAAAAACTGCGTGTTTGTAAGAAACAAATTGATAATTACCATGTGTTTACATTCAAACCATTGCAAGTCTGAATAAGGAGAGAAATATGTACAGATCAAAGACTGTATACAAGCAAAAACAGTCAAATATGTTGGTGGAATTTGATGTGAGAGAACAACAGAAGATGGACCTTTTCACTAGAGGAAGCTTCATTATGAATATTTGTATTTTGGCCCTGAATTTGTGGATTATTGTGATGTTTTCATCAGCAGTTTGGACTCTCATTCTGGCGGCACCCATTCACTGCAGAAGATCCACTGGTGAGCAAGTGATGTAATGCTACATTTCTCCAAATCTGATCCAAAGAAGAAGCAAACTCACCTACATATTGAATGGCCTGAGGTTGAGTAAATATAAATTTTTGGATGAACTATTCCTTTAAAGTGACTCATCCACTTTAGAAATCCAAATATGCAAAGTCCACATCAATTATGCAATTTGTCAGTTCATTAAGAATCAGTATTTACAAATTCTGCAGTAAGGTATGATCCATAGTTATGATATGGTGTGCAATGCACTTCCCAAATATTTCCACTAGGGGTCTCTGTTTCTCAAGTAATTCCATTCAAGGCGGATTCATTAATTTAGACACTTCCACCCGATGTTCACACCAGATCGTCTATGGGGGTTACACCGAAAGGTCACCACCAGCAAATCAAGGTTTCTGATCGAGTCTCTCATTCTAACAAGCCACTGAAACGTGTCTTGTTTATTCATTTTGATCACCGTGCAGCGTTATTGCACACAAACAGATGGCAAACACATGGCGTGCTGTGCCGCCCATGGGAGAACAACCACAAATCTGTCTCCCAGTACTCTCTCCTTCCCTCTGAGGGGTTCATGGTCATTGCTCAATATCTCCCTCGAGCGCTATAAAACATAAAACGGCTCAGAGGCATATCACACTTGCTCCTTTTTGTGTCGGAGGTAATCTCAATTGCCAAGGAACAAACATCACTAATTTTTAATGCTTTTTTTATGCTGCATGCTGCTACTTGTGGATTATTTAGGAGTATGAGAATCCCTGGTTTGAAATCGATGTGTTTCCTTGTGTTGCCTTCAATCCAAGTGGACTGTCTAGTCTCTGGATAGATTATATTGCTCATTTTGAAATATGAAACAGACTTTTTCAATTCTTTTTAAATCCAGACACTCAGGTGTAGGAAATATTTTGTGAAAGATATACTGCAGGAATCCATCTCGAAGCCCAAATCTGATAGGTTGCGTAATGAAGTTCATCTTTTAAATATCTAATGCACTCAGCAGGGGTTTTAAGTCCTGGAGATCCGTCTACCTGCAGAGTTTTTGCTAGAATTTCCTACTAAAAAACAGTGCAACTGAATGTCACTTGACTTGAAATGCATGTGGGAATCTAGCGCTCTGATTTTTCTGCAGTGCGGATGTATCATGTAGACAGCTTATTGACTTCTAAGCAAATAAAATGCATCAATGAGCCAAAGTTCACACAAACACGATAATAAAACCTGTTCAGGAAATGTTTGCAGAGACAGGTGTGTAGAACACATTACACCATCTTCTATGTTGATAATAGTACACCTGTCTAACAAATGCTAATGTTGCCTTGCTTTGTTTATCCTCTGCAATTTTGCAGCTAAGAGGCATTTTTATAAAGAATCATCAAAACATTTGCAGGGAAACTGCTGTTTTGTTTCTAGTAGGATATTAAGTACAAACCCAGCTTACTAAAATATGTTCTAAGAATGTTTTACTAATGTTCAAAATATCAACTTTTAAATGTTTTAAAAACATTATTTTCTTGGTTAAACGAGGAACATTACATTGGATCATTTTGCAGACAGGGGAAAATTGGTTTTGAATGTTCCCTGAACGCTCTGAAACAAGTAGTCACATTTAAAAAACGTTATAGTTGAATGTCCTAACTAAAGCGTCTTAGAAGAAAAAAATCATGCACAATTTACTGTATAAATGTTTTTGAGCTAATGTTTTGAGAATGTTATTAAGGACCAGATAACTTCACATGAACATTAAAAAGGGCGTATTATTAATGCCAGGCCAGTAGTTGGCAATGTCGCTTTGTAAAGAAACACTACGTGCCTGCGCACATATGAATTTCTATAGACTGAACACGGAATATGTATGTGCATGACATGAAATTAGCATTTTTGTATTTTACATGGAGATGATAATGGTATTGTTTTCAAAAATGTGCATTTTGAAACTTGTTTTAAAATTTACCATTTTCTGGTAGCTTAAAATGCATTCAAAGTTTTCAGTTTTTTGTTGAAAACGGTGTCACGTAAACACCACTTAAGATATGAACTTTATAATGAATAGTTAAATGTAGGGTAGGCAATTTCAGAAAGGCTAGCAATATCAAGCTAGTTTTGAAAGCATAAGATCCCACCACCCCCGCACAGCACTCTCCAAAGCCACGCCTCCTCCAAAACACATGACCCAGGCAGACCAGAGGCTAACCTGCAACACAATGAGAAACAGCATTGATGGAGGATTGAATGCAACGCTGTCAGACCTGCCTGATAGTGCCATCAGTGGTTTAACCGTAACATTATGAAGCGACCAGCATACTTTTTGTATGCAACGAAAACAAAAATAACAACTTTATTCAACAATTTGTCTCCTCTGTGTCTCTTTGCATCACCATAGCGCCATAACAAACTGCGTACACTATTCTGTGTCAGCTGCGACACAAGGATACGTTTTCTATGTGTATTTATGCTTTGATTTGAACAAAAACAGCTTATCTGTGCAGCGCAACTTTATTTTTTATTTTTTAAATAAATTTCAAACTTCAGCTAGAACCATATTCTGTTTTTGAGGCAATTTTAAAGTGTTAAATTGACTTTTTTGGATTATTTTCCTATTGAATTTGAAATCACAGCTCAAAGTTCAAAGGCCAGCTATCTGTTAGCAAAAACCTCTTTTTTTTGTACTTTCTCATCACCGGAGAAGTATATACTTTTAAGTATGTAGTATCAGTGTGTGAGTTGACACAGCCACTTAATATTTTCAGACAGGTGTGCAGCATGGTTCAACTGTAAGATGACGTTTCTCTGCATCTAGCGCATTCAAAATTCAACATCCTCTGCGCACACGATGGAAAACAAGAGCCTTCACTTGACAGCCCATGTAGAAGAGATTATGACAGCCTGACATGTACGGGAGCGCCGGGGGATTTGTGGCAGATTCTAAACCTTGGCCCACTGCTGGATGTGGCATGGAAAAGAGCACAGGGACACATGATACGACACACAGCGTGGGCCATGTAAGAGAACTCATTGAGGATTCGGCGTGAAAGAGACGCTTCATTGGTCCAGATGGACTTGCAATGAGGAAGCAATCACTGGCAGGGACTCGGAGATGAATTAATTTGCCAATAATTACATTTCAATCACTGCGGCTTGGGACGCTGTGCTAGGATGCTGAGGGGTTGCTGTATGAAGTCATATTAATGTGTGTTTGAACTTTGCAGGAAACAAACACTTTGAAACAGAGTTTCAGAGCCATGCGTGTCATTATTACCAGTCTGCCATTGCCTTTGAGAGAGGGAGTGTTGTTTTAAAGGGATAGTTCATCCTATTAAATTAAACTGCTGTTATTATTTACTTACCCTCGTGTTTATCTAAACCTGTGTGACTTTCTTTATTCTGTACATCAGGAATGGAGGAGGAATATACCGATCATTTTTACCATATATTGAAATTCAAGGCTGTCAAGCTCTAAAAATAAAATGAAAACAAGTTTGGATCAACATAAGAGTGAATGTAAAATAACAGAATTTCCATTTTTTGGGGTAAAAAGTTTCTTTAATGTAAAAAATAAGTTTTGTGCATTTTTTTTTTTTTTTTTTTTTTTTTTTTTTTTTTTTTTTTACTCTGGTGGATATTTAAAATCATTTGATTTCCATCTTTTTTTAAGGTTTGTCATATTTCCTATACGCCATTTACCCTGACATTTTTCATCCAATATTCTCTATGATTTGGTCAGATAATCTTCAGAGCTTGGCACTGTTGGCAGTCAAAAAATTTTAATATTCCAAACCATTTTCCTGAAAAATTTTCCACTATGAAAATGACAAAACACCACAAAAATTAGTTTGGTTCAACATAAGAGTGAGTAAAAGAGGACCATTTTCATTTTTGGGTTCAATTCAACCATTTCTTTAAAAGTAAAAATAATATGCAGTTTATGATTTTGTCACACTCTGGTGAATCTTTAAAATTATTTACTTTCATCTTTTTTTAAGATCGGCCATGTTTCTTACATGTGCCATTTTGTTTGATTTTTTCCCCCTTAAAATTTAAAGATTTTTGATATTCCAAACCAATTTCCTAACATTTTCCACTACAATATATATATACAATATACAATATACTATATATATAGTAGCAGTTAAGAACTCTTTTGTTGTGTTCTCACTTTAGTCATCTAGTCTGTTTAGTTCTTCTGTGCCCTCGTTTAGTTTATTAATTCATTAGTGCTAGTTAGTTATTCCCATCATCAGTTGCTTTTTTGTAGTGGAAAAGATTTCAGGAAACCGGTTTGGAATATTACAAAAAAAAATGGAAAAGATTTCATTCTAGCTTCATAAGTTATTTTATTATAGTTATTTAATTTTGTGCTATTTTTATATGTGAAATAAAATAAATTATAATAGTAATTTTCCATATGCATCTGCAGATGCAATCTCTTGATCTTGCTTCTTCTTTCTGTGTTTTATCCAGAAATTCAACACTCTTTCAGAAGATGCGTAATAGTACCTTCTACTGTATAACAGTGAAAACATGGAAAGCTGGAAAATTCCATCAATGGTGGCGAAAGAGTTAAATGCATAAAACAAAATTTATGTATTGTACATTTTTGTCATTCTGTTGGCTCGGTCTTCCCTCATCACTGAGGCGACATACTGATCATTGTTTTGGGATTGGACCGCATCCATTTGCAAGCTCCACCAGCCCTCTCTCTCCCCGTCTCTCTCTCTTTCAAGGGCACATATCCAAACAGTTTCTGATTACAAAATCACTGGTAATTGCATTTGATTCATTCTCAGCATAACATTACGGTAAACCCATCCAGTCAGTCCAGTCACGTCACGTGTCCACTTGTCAACAAACACTGAGAGTTTTCTGTGTGCCTGCATCAAATTATGAGGAACACAGAATCCAGAGGCACTGAGAATTGTTTAGCAACTTTATAATCGAATCAATTTTGAGTCTTAAGCAGCCCAAAGAACAGTACTGTAAAAGTTGTGGTAATACTTTCCAATAAGGATCAATGCATTAACATTACCACGAACCAAGCAATACTTTACAGCATTACAGCAGATTTTAGATTTAGATAATAAATGGTGTAAAAAAAATGTTGTTCATGATTGAACCTTATCGCAAAGTGTTAAAGTTTAACTATTAGTTGTGATTAGAGTAAACTGATTTGAAAATTTATTGATTTGAATCTACGTCCACTAAGAGAATCTTGACTTTTAACTTGTAGGCCTGTTTTCATTTTTAAAGGGGCACCAATTATACCCTTTTTACAAGATATAAGTCTCAGGTGTCCCCAGAATGTATCTGTGAAGTTTCAGCTCAAAATACCCCACAGATCATTTATTATATAATTCTGAAAATGTCTATTTTGAGTGGAAGCAGAAACCCACTTTTTATTTTTATTTTTTGTTTTATTGCTTGTCTCTTTAAATGCAAATGAGCTGCTGCTCCCCGCCCTTTTTTCCAGGGCTGTGCCTTTACAGCTTGTACCCCAGATACTCTGCTAAAAACATCTGTTTGGTTTTAATCATCATGTCTATCACACTGAAAACATTCATTTTAAAGCCATAAAAGTTTAAACTTCTGATATTTGTTTTCCTGAGCGCACACATCCAAGCGGCTATCGCATGGCGTGAGGTTTATATTAATATGTAGTTTAATAAAAAGTTTTTGTTAATTTTTTTTTTTTTGAGTGACAAGTTTATATTAATAAGTTGAAAGTTTTTTGACTCCTAATCCTACGGTTGTGGGTTTGATTCTCGGGCTGGCAATACCACGACTGAGGTGTCCTTGAGCAAGGCACCGAACCCCCAACTGCTCCCCGGGCGCCGCAACATAAATGGCTGCCCACTGCTCCGGGTGTGTGTTCACGGTGTGTGTGTGTGTGTTCACTGCTGTGTGTGTGCACTTTGGATGGGTTAAATACAGAGCACGAATTCTGAGTATGGGTCATCATACTTGGCTGTATGTCACGTCACGTCATGACAGCATGCTGTTAATATGACCCAAATAGCCTTATAAAATAAAAGCAGAAAATCACTCACTGCTCTTGACTAAATAAGCTTTAATAAGAAGACATACTTGAATGCTGCTTTTAAATGCTCTAGCGTGATTTCAAGGGTTTTCTTTTGTGATTTCGTGCTTTAGCGTATATTCAATTTTCTCCAAATTTTGATCCGATAATCAGACCTTGGGAGCCAAACATTCTGAAAAGATTTTTAATATTCCAAATTGTTTTCTTTAAATGCACAAATGAAGTTGAGATTTAGGGTGATGAACAACAAGTGAAGTTGTATCTCGGCAATGCTTCGGCATAATAAGTGAGATGACTATGAGAAAAATATTAAGAGTAATACACTAGTCGTGACACATTTTTGTAGTCCAACCCAGTTTCCACTGGCTTTTGGATCATTGCAGGAAATAAGCTTGGTTACCAACAATACTTGAATACTTACTTGGTTTATCATGATAATCTTCACTAATTTAACACAACTTACATGAATTTTTGAAGACTAAATAAAATCGCTAGATGTAAAAAGAAACTATATGATCTATATGTCTTCAACATAACCACCATTAAGCCAACAACAACAATAGTTTGCTCTCTTTTAATCTGCCTCATTTTAATGCAGTGTTCAAGATCACTGTGAATGTAAAAGGGTGCATAATTACTGTTTAGAGCTATATTTTATACAATATCCATATCCAGAGCTTCAGAAGAATACAAAACAACATGAGCTGCTGTTCGCATTCATTTTCTATAGCTGTATGTCAACAGATTCCTGTGTTTATTCCTATTTTAATTTCTCTCGAGAAAGTTGATATGTAAATAACACGTAACTGAGAAGTCTACTATAAATAAGAGTTATTTTAGTATGAAGATGCCCAAACCAGCGAACTCTGGCCAAAGCTGGCCTGTGATGACCTTTCGTTTTTTAATTATAATTATATTTGGATATAATGCAAACATTTACTTTTGGCCCACAGCCCTCAGTATTTTTTATTATTTTTTTTTTGGTGCAAATTTTTGAAAAAATATTTTAGCATTATTTTAGTATTTATTAATGTCTTGAATTAGCCTTTTTTCAGTTCTCAAGTTTTCCTTTTTTATTTTTGTGTGTGTGTTTTTGTCTTTTTTTTAATTAGTTTTAGTCATGATTTAGTTTTATTATTTTTATGTCAGATTTAGTTTTTGTAATTTTAGTACTTCAACATATTTTATTTCTGTTAACATTTCTTATAAAATATTTATATTTTAACTATATTTAATAATATTAACTATATAGTGAATGAAAATTATTTTAATAATTTTAGTATTATTTATATATTATTAAAATATTTATTAATACTTTGAATTAGCTTTTTAGTTTTAAGTTTCAGTCATTTTAATGTGCTTTTTCATTTTTACTAGTTTTTGAGTTTTTTCTATTTTGCTATATTTCTAGTTATAAGTTCTAGTTTAAATAAAGTGTATAAGTTCTAACTGAAATAAAGTTTTTAATCTAATGTTTACATTTTATTTCAGTGAATGTAAATATATATTTTTAATAATTTTAGTTTTAGTTAACAATAACAACGCTGCTATGAATGAGGTCCCTCCACCAGTAAAGACTAACAGGTCCCTGTTAACCAGCTAAACTTAGCCCCTTTTGTTTTAGCGGCTCATCCTCCAGTGATGACTCAAGGCGCCTCCTGATGCCGCTGTCCGGTTTACGTGAGCGAGGAAGCAAATGCGTTTCGAGAACATCCGCGGCAGGTAATCAGTCAAAGTTCCTTTTTGTATCAGTCATCAATTGCTATTAGAAATGAACTAAAATGATTAGAGGGAAAGCACAGAGAACTTTTATCATCTGTCTCTCCGTTCTGTCCCATCTGCAGCGCTCTGAGACAAAGCACTATTGGGTGAGGGATAAAACATTAATCTTCTTTTAGTAAGTGAGGTAACTGCTTTATTCCCGTGAGCGGGCCAGAGGCTGCCTGGGCGACTGCTTCCTCCAAATATGTTTTCTGCTCACTTATGGTCTTATACTGTGGGGCACAATCTTCATATATTAGTGTATTACAGATGTACAGGTGCATCTCAATAAATTAGAATGTCGTGGAAAAGTTCATTTATTTCAGTAATTCAACTCAAATTGTGAAACTCGTGTATTAAATAAATTGAATGCACACAGACTGAAGTAGTTTAAGTCTTTGGTTCTTTTAATTGTGATGATTTTGGCTCACATTTCACAAAAACCCACCAATTCAACAAATTAGAATATGTTGAAATGCCAATCAGCTAATCAACTCAAAACACCTGCAAAGGTTTTCTGAGCCTTCAAAATGGTCTCTCAGTTTGGTTCACCAGGCTACACAATCATGGGGAAGACTGCTGATCTGACAGGTGTCCAGAAGACAATCATTGACACCCTTCACAAGGAGGGTAAGCCACAATCATTCATTGCCAAAAGAAGCTGGCTGTTTACAGAGTGCTATATGCCAAGCATGCTAACAGAGAGTTGAGTGAAGGGAAAAAGTGTGGAAGAAAAAGATGCACAACTAACTGAGAGAACCGAGCCTTATGAGGATTGTCAAGCAAAATCGAATTCAAGAATTTGAGTGAACTTCACAAGGAATGGACTGAGGCTGGGGTCAAGGCATACATACGTGTCAAGGAATTTGGCTACAGCTGTCGTATTCCTCTTGTTAAGCCACAACTGAGGCGTCTTACCTGGACTAAGGAGAAGAAGAACTGGACTGTTGCCCAGTGGTTCAAAGTCCTCTTTTCAGATGAGAGCAAGTTTTGTATTTCATTTGGAAATCAAGGTCCTAGAGTCTGGAGGAAGGGTGGAGAAGCTCATAGCCCAAGTTGCTTGAAGTCCAGTGTTAAGTTTCCACAGTCTGTGATGATTTGGGGTGCAATGTCATCTGCTGGTGTTGGTCCATTGTGTTTTTTGAAAACCAAAGTCACTGCAGCCGTTTACCAAGAAATTTTGGAGCACATTATGCTTCCTTCTGCTGACCAGCTTTTTGAAGATGCTGATTTCATTTTCCGGCAGGATTTGGCACCTGCCCACACTGCCAAAAGCACCAGAAGTTGGTTAAATGACCATGGTGTTGGTGTGCTTGACTGGCCAGCAAACTCACCAGACCTGAAACCCAGAGAGAATCTATGGTGTATTCTCAAGAGGAAAATGAGAAACAAGAGACCAAGAGACCCTCATTGCAGGAAATAAGCTTGGTTATCAACAATACTTGGATACTTACATGGTTTATCATGATAATCTTCAGTAATTAAACACAAATATTACCTGAATTTTGAAGACTAAATAAAATCGCTAGAAGTAAAAAGAAACTATATGATCTATATGTCTTCAACATAACCACCATGTGGCAAGGGGGGCATGGTTCAGCGAAGTCTGCAGCGGGAGAGAGAGTCGGGGGACAAGCGGTGAGTGAGTGGGTTAAACGCAAATAACCAACACCTGTGGCTTGTTTCAGTAAATTGGCGTGGAGAGACTATATAACGCCAGGAGAAACAGGAGTTGGAGAGAGAGAGAAGGACTGCTGACTGGTGGAACCTGACGAGCTGGAATCCTTGCTGGAGAGAAAGTTGTTACATGACTGTGTTTATGCTTTTGTGCTGTCTGCACAACAATTTGTTTTATGAGTGAGTTTATGATAATAAAAAACCACCATTAGCAGTCAAGCCGACCCCGTCCTCTTCCTTCCTCAAACAAGAACCTTGTTACACACCATTAAGCCAAAAACAACAATAGTTTGCTCTCTTTTAATCTGCCTCATTTTAATGCAGTGTTCAAGATCACTGTGAATGTGAAAGGGTGCATAATTACTGTTTAGAGCTTTATTTTATACAATATCCGTTTCCAGAGCTTCATTAGAATACCATCTATGGGGTATTGTCAAGAGGAAAATGAGAAACAAGAGACCAAAAAATTCAGATGAGCTGAAGGCCACTGTCAAAGAAACCTGGGCTTCCATACCTAATATCTTTACTCTTTCCTTTCATTCTTTTCATGGCTTTGGAAAATTTGTTTCGGATATTTCTCTACATCGCTTTTTGCATAACTCTGGGCTGTCGACACCAAGCTTTCTTCCAATTTCTTTCTAGGAATTAAATGCTTTCTCTGAATCTTTAAAGTCTCTCCGAGAGTGACTGTACAGGTGTGGATATATCTGTGCCAGCTCAGCTATTCGACACTCAAGTGTGTTCTTGTAGCTATTGACGAGGTCGGAGATATGTTTCTCTCTTGCCTGACCACCGTTGAATGAGAAACGAACTGGGAAAAAAAAACTGCACGTCAAAGAAGGTGGAGTTTCAGAACACACCCACCAATTGCGTAACCACCACGGACCAAGAGAAACTCAAAGGTGTTTAGGAGCCAAACGAACTCCCCCAGAAAGTACACTTTGGTCAGCTGTTTCGAACTGATTTTGTTCGAAATTACGTCATATAGTTTGGTTTTTTGATTTGTTTTGATTTTTTTCGGGGCCTTAACAGGCCTTAGTGACAAACATGCCCCCCCAAAATGCCCCCAAATTCAAGACTAAGGGGAAAAAATTTACCCTGCACTATTAAATAAAATCAATAACAGCGGTCACGATTAAATAAAAATGAATATAAAGTGCAATTCTTGGATTTCCAGTGCATGTTGCATCAGATTGCTTTTTACATATTGTTGTTTTTTTGCAGCGTTGAGCATTACAACCAATCACACACGTTTCTGTTGATCTTTTGAATGCAATGGCCAATCAGAGACTGACAATGATGACAGACTCTTCATTTTTGAGTGAACTGTCCCTTTAATGCTGGGTACACACCAAAAGATTTTATAAGATTATTATAAGATTTATAAGAATCTTATAAGATTTTCAAAATGTGATAGACCACATGAGGATAAAAAATCCTAGATTTAACCCTTTTACTCCTATAGTGTGTGGTGTGTCTTGATGTGACAAAGACAGCACACCACACGAACAGATTTTCAACCTGAGAGTCTCAACTGTGAACACAGGAAATCTCACTCTGACCAACTCTTCTCCTTGTCCAGTCTATTATGGTAGGTTTTACACGACACGTTGTATAAACATTCGTGCTGTTGCCACAAATCAACAAGCTGATCCTCCATCTTTGCTGTCCACATCAATTTCACTTTGCGCTGCGCCATGACTGCTTCTGTCTTCCATAATCTCGCTTTCTGATTGGATATTGTTTCATATCACATGATAATCTCCAGAGCGTGCACGCGTTTGTCCTCAGGGTTCCCCCCACACATCAGAATTTCTGATCGCAAATATTAAACGTTGAATATTTACGATTCGCGATCGGGGCAGCTCCGACGTTCTTCCGATCAGGTTCAGACACTCTTCACACACCTCACACCAAGGGAAAATCTGATAAAATAAACCATCAAGATAATCGGGACATAGCTAGGATTGTCGGAAGGGGGGAAATCGGCCCAAAATCAGCACAATTATCTTTTGGTGTGTAACCAGCAAGATCACTTACTAATCTTTTCTGTCATTCTGTGTAAAGTTATATCCAAGTTTATAACTTTGCCACTATGACAGTGTTACGCTATTAACAATAAAACTCCAAATCACTTGGAAAAAATGATGACTTTACAGCTAAAATAATACACGTTTTAACAGAGGAATGAATTTAAGTGTTTATGAAATTATAAGCTTTACATTATTGCCTGTAACTCTTGATAAAATGGCCCTATTCACTTCCATTGTAAATTTGAGACTAAAACCGATCAAAAATATGCCACAAATGCAGTTGACTGAACTCATTTGCACTCACAACCAAATTTGTATCAAAACTGCATCTGATGCTCAGGACACTTACAAATTTGTCCCAGACGTGTCTGTATATCCAGTATTTATGTCCCTTGAGTGAACGGCAGAGGGGACACAACAAGTACAGTATTTAGAAATGGACAGATATTTCATGATAGATGGATGTCATTAAGGGCCCCTTTGCACTAGGCATTAATTTTTAATTCACATCTGGAAAATTCTTTAGCTGGGTTGCATTTACACCTTGTATCCCAACCAATCTACACGGTGTGATGGATCTTATTTACCTGTGCAAAAATCACATAAAATTGTATTTATTTTAATTTTTTATTTAAAATTTATTATTTTATTTTTTTTTTTTTTACAAATGAATACCCCCCTCCCCCAAATGAGTACGATAACAGTCCAATCATACTTGTCTTTTAACATAGCCAAGCGCTTTCCATCTGTAACTGCATCACTGTAAACGCATGTTCATGTCAGGTGTAAAAGGTGGCCTCTGTTTTCTTTTTTTTTTTTTTCTTTGTTCTGTCTACTGAAAAGCAGCATTACTCCTTAAAACAAACACACAATCCCGCAGTCAGTTGTTGTCCAGAAGATGACCACTGTGAGAAGGTTGACTTGTTTGTAACCCCAATATCCCTGAGCATCTGATGGTCGGCTTTAACATCTGCTGTCTCATTTGCCATTCTAATTCAAATCCCAGCGCGGCAGGAATCGGGAGAGAGCGCTTTAATTGACTCAAATTGCAACATACTTTTTTCAAGAGTTGTTTTCAGAAATATTTACGGTCACATCTCACAGAGGTCATTGGTCAGGGACACTTACTGACAAAGAGTTGAACTAATATTCATAGTTTTATTTAATTTCATACCCAGAGAAATTAAAAGGCACAGTTCACCCAAAAATTACAATTCATTCATCATTTCTTCACTCTCATCTTGTTTTAAACCCGAATGACTTTTTCTTTTGTAGAACAGAGGAAATTAAACAAATGTTTTTTTTTTTTTTTTTTTTTTTTTTTCAATAACAATACATGTGAACCAGAGTTTTTAAACTTAAAAAAGGATGCAAAAAGTTTCAAAAAAATAGTTCATATGAATTTTGAGCTATTTGTAACTTTGTGTGATAAACAAGCCTAAATGATGAATACAATTAATAAGAGTTGATTTCAAGAATCAAATCAATCAGACTGGCTTTGTGAACTGGATCAATTGATTCACCAAAAATATTCAACTCAAAAGAATGATTCTTCTAATAACAACAAATGTGGATTTTAAATCTTCAAAAAGGATGCAAACCCTTTTAAAAATCATAAAAATGTTTTTGCACTATATTCATAGCTTTGTATGTAAAACAGACCAAAACCACTAAGGGCCAGTTTTGCTAAACAGGGCAAATTAGCGAAAGTGCACAATTCCAAAACATCGCAGATGGGAGGGGAAATTTCTGCGGGTGATTTACTAATAATGCACAAAATAAAGAACACAGACGCAACATCTCATTTACATTTCCACCAATGCAATATACCAAGTGCAGCGTTAATTAGCGTAGTCACAAATAAAGCATAAAGAAATAAAGAAGCCACAGTACATTGAAAAGAACTGGAGGACCAAAAATTAAGGTTTGTTTGCAACTTTATAGACTGATAGCAGCAACTATTGCAGCCATTTCAAGCACAAAACAGTTTAAAACATGCTTTCTTTGGGCATTAAATAATGGTGCAAATTCCAGTAATTTGACGAGCGCAAACACGTCGCATGATTCATTTAAATACTCTCCTCCAACAAATTTTGCACCTGAAAGGGTAACTGCTACAAATGCATATTCAACAAGGTCAGGCACAAAAAAGAAATGTCCACACATTTTCAGTGCTAATTCTTCACTGCGTGTCTTTAGTAAAACCTGATTTTTAACAATTTTAACGCCAAAAGACGTTTGCACTGGTATTAAAACTGGCCCTAAAAGACACTAATAACCAAATCAAGAATTGATTTTGAGAATCAGATTGGTTTGACTTGTGAATGAATCATGCAGACTGGATTTGTGAACTGAATCATTCAATTTACTGAAAATATTTGACTGAAAAGAACAAAATTTTGAATAGTCCCTTAAAATTCAATAAAATAGTTCATGACTTTTGCGCTATATTCCATGTATTTTGAAGTAGCAAAATATTTTGTGTGCAAAACTGACCAACTCAAATTCACTAATAATCAAATGAGTAAGAATTGATTTTGAGAATCACATAATTTCCCAAAAGCATTGTTAGCTAACTTTGATTGAAGTTCCGTTGAACTGATATTGATAATGTTGCAACTTGCGACCATAGTAGCTTTTGGGAAACACACCCAAATTTGATTTGTGAGCAAATCACTCAAACTGGCTGGTAAACTGGATCAATTGATTCATTGAAATGATTTGACTCAAAAGATTGATTAATTCACAAATTGGGTACCGCAACGAATCGAAACAATATATTTTTTGTATCACTAGACGTAAAAAGCAAAATGTAAGTGAACTACACCAAAAAACCCTTTATAAAGATGGAAGTGCTAAAATGCACTCATTTTTGTTGTTACTTCTGTCATTTTAAAACCCTCATCCACCTTCACTTTCATTTTAAAGAGCAGCCAGGATATTTTTAAAGAATTCCCCTTTTGTCGTCCACTGAAAGTTTAGTATGAATTGAGAGCGGGTAAATAAAGTCAAAAGTTTCGTTTTTAGACAAACTTTTCCTGTAATGCCAAATTTATTGAATCATTTCTATGAAATGGTGCCGTATAATTTAGTGAATCTATTTGAAACTCAGCTTCCTCTACTTCTGCTCTCTTCTGCATGGCCGACAGACTTTAATGGAAAAACAAATGACTTGCACGGAGAGAAATGTCCGCATCTCCCTAAAGTCTTCGCCGGTAATACATTCCTGACTTGATTAGAGGTAAAAGCTTGGAAGTTCTTTCGTTTCTGCTGATTTACTTAATAATGGAATGAAATGAAAGGACATTTCTACTTGCAACTGAAAGGTGCATTTCAAAGGGTCTGCTCTGTCTTTGTGTATTACCTTATTATTAAGAATTACATTTGTCTTCAGAAACGAACTTCTGTGCAATCTATGCCAGTCTGAGGAAGCCATGACATATGCATGCAACGGCCATAACAAATACCAAAGTGCTCCTCTTAAACCTCAACAAAAAAGTCTAAACAGTATTAGATTTGTATATTGTTCAAGGAATGCATAGTACAGGATGCTTTTATTTGTATTAAGATGTGCCAGGGCTTTGAAAGCATGCTGTGCCATTTAGAAACGGAGTAAAGCAAACATATGAATAAGCACTTGGTTTTGACCCGGCCTCTGTTTGTTAGTCTCCGTGCATCGCACCTCTTACAGACCTGGCTGACAATAGTTGTGGGTGGTAATGTGAGTTTCTGAGAGCTGTTGTCAACACTGGCAAAGCGTGTCATAAAAAGGCTGATGCAGGCCTCCCATTGAGTGTGTTTAAAAGTGAGAAGGTAGTTAGAGCCAAGTTTCAATTCTCATTTAACAGTGAAAGCCTTTCGTTAAACGCAGCTTGAACTAAATATTCCAGACCTAATTCCCTCCAGTGAAACATGTTCATAATTCATTTCGGAGATGCGATTTTGTTTTCTTTCAAAGAGCCACTAAAAGTTTGTAGTGATTATTCATTCTCAGTGCATAATACCTGTTCTGGGTCATTAGGGAACTGAGGGAAAATTATGAAACTAGGAAATTATTTGCAAACAATTTCAGAGCCTGCATATAGATCAGGAGTTTGTAAATCAGAATTCACTGCCAGTGTCAACATGCTAAGATTTCATTACAATAGTTTATGCAGAACATAACATACAGTATATTCATACATAATGTAAATCAAATATGCATATTCATAATCATGTGTATGCTTCAGGTGACAACTAAACAACCAGAAAAGACATCCCTTATGAAAAAGACGTTTATTCAAGTGTGCTATCAGTATACTTCTTTTAAACTAAAAATAGGAAAGTATGCTTTTAGTTTACTTTTTTATGTACTTCTCAGAAATGGGCTTTATGTACTTATCAGAAATATACTTAAAATGACATTTAAGTATACTTGACTTTTATGTACTTATACTTAGTTACTTGACTTATACTTACAAAAAGTCTAAATATATTTGAGCTATACTTGTCCTCCTAGAATCTGTGTTTTCATTGTTATATGGTAGAGGGCGCTAGTACACATCTTCTGTACAGAATTTCCATGAAAACCCAAGTGAAGAAGAAAAAGAAACAACAGATACTAACACATGTAATCTAACACGATCATCTGACATGAAACAGCATCAAAACTGTAACGTTATGGAATAAAATGTTGACCGCTGAAGAGGTAATAATTACAGTCAAGCTTTGGGGTGTTGATCGACCCCATCTACATTTTGGTTATCATTCTGAATCCAATTCATAGTCTTTTTTCAGCTTTTTGTTCAAATTGTTATTTCTTTAATTTTTTATGAAACTTACCCACATTAAAGTGTTTAAAAAAGAATGCATGAAGCTAGAATAAAATGTTTTTGTTTACAAGCAGTTCCCAGTGCCTGGTAATCCCAGTGCCATTTTAAGCATAAAATCATGCATTCGTTGTTCATTCAGTTGGCAAGTCTTCAAAAATATGTTTTAATTTAATTAATTAATTATTATTATTATTATTATTTTACATTTTTACCCTTTTTTCAGGTTTGGCTATGTGTTATGGTTATAAAGCAAATAACATTTCCTAATCACTGATGTATCCAATACTTTAAGAAAAAAACTTAGTATTTAATATATGGAAATATGCATCTCTATTCATCATATGTGTCCTCTTAAGGTGAAATAAAAACAAAACCCATGGTTACTATAGTTAACCAAAAATTAACCATGGTTTTGCTACACTAATCAGTTTAATCATGGTATTTGTAGTAAAACTGTGGTTATTACAAAAAAAAAAAAAAAATCTTAAGGTATTTGTGTAGGCAAAATATTTCTCTCTTTCTTTATGTTTTTATAACTGTACTGCCTTAATGGTTTGATGTTTTGTACTATTTTTAATAATAATAATAATAATAATAATAATAATAATAATAAAGAAATCAGAAAAAAAAGATTTGTGATATGCACTCCGAAGTCCCATTCAGAATCAAATGATTTGTGATCCGAGCACTGTAGTCCTGATCTGAATAATGATTCGCGAACCACATTTGCGGAGCACAGATTGTGAATAATTTGATTTAGATCGGAACTTTGGAAATTAATGATTTTGAAATGATTTGTGAACCTGCTCAGAAGTTCTGATCTTAATTAAAATATTCACGAAACCTGCGCCTAAGTCCTGCGGTTAATTGAAGATGATGCAGACAACCCTCCGAAGGGCACTTTGGAGTGAAAACAATCACGGCCGCCATATTGAAGGGTCGTTCCAAACCGAAGTGCTCAAAATTGGCCATTTCAAAGGGGCCTTCGGAATGAAGGATTTCAAGGATCAAGGATTTCAACTGATGGACACTTCGGGCTCACATGATCCTTTACGCAGATTCTTTGCATGATAATGGCGCCTCCGTGTGGGCACATGACTATGATGCAGAAAGAAACAGTTGTTTGGTCCCCTACACCCTTCAACCCTTCGAAGCTCTCACTCTGGAGGGTAAACCCTTTGAAGGGATCAGGGCATAGGGATGAGCCCTTCCGAATGGAATGCAGGGCTGATCTAAATCAAATGACAAATCCCGATCTGAATCAAATGATTTGTGAAGCCATACAAAAGTTCTGATCTAAATCAAATGATTTGCGATCCAAGCTCCGTTATTTCAGATCGGGACTTTGGAGCATGGATTGCGAATCATTCAGTTCGCGAGGGGTTCCAGTGTAAATGATTGACTCAAATGAATTAGTTTGTCTGTTCCTCCGCTTTTCATGTCTTCAGTATATTTAACTGTATGATTGTAAGTAGTCGCTGGATGGTAGGGACATGTCCCTAGCATCCCTACTAAATTCTAAGCTCTTGCTAACCACAGACCTTATTTCAGGCATTTAACCAAAAACCTTGTCAAAAACACATTCATTTTGGGACAATGGAACCGAAAGTGCTAAAATGCACTCGTTTTAAAATTTTGGCCTACAAAAATATTTCATTTCTGCAGCACCCAACTTAACATTTAATTTTAGTAACATGTAAATGCATTTTCAGGTTACAGAGGTTTCAGTATTTATAGTCAAGACATTGAGAAAAGTTGCTTTACAAAGTTTGTGCATCAAAACTGAAAGGTCACATTAGTCATTTTCACAAAAAAAGGTCTATTGTTTACTTTTAAGTACAGTTAAATGGAGACTTTTTTTATTTTCACTTAAGTAGGCAAAATTGTTTTGACTAGGACTTTTAAATAAGTTAAATTTTGACACATAACCTATAATTATGTTTAATTTCTCAGTACTTGTTACAGCGCTGCCTTTGCATATATTCAGACGAGTTAATTACCTTACCAACTAAACTGATTTTGAATGCATTTTAGGGTGGGCGTAAGTGCAATCCTGATGAGAGTCCACTTCAGAGGTGTGTGACTTTTACTGTCTCCAGAAATAGCAAAAACATCAGGTTTGTTGTGTTTTAGCGGAGAAGATCCACTTGCAAACTTCTGCGAGTGCCTGTGAACTCTGATCCTTAGAGTGCACTTTCACTTTCCACCATCATTTATTAATACAGCGTCAACTGAGGTCTCTGAGTGTCCCCAGCCGACAATTACACTTAAACAACAGTGTGTCCTTCTAATGAAAACCAAGTTGCCACACACATGCAGCTCTCCGTCAGAAAGATTGTTTCAAGGGTGACAGCTCTGGTCCTTCGTGTCGTTTTGGAGCATCTCCATAAACCTTAGAATATCCCTGCATGCTGCTGAACAGACATAGGTGGGTGGTTTTTTTCTTAAGTATGATAGATGGAGTTTGGAGCTGCTTGACCATCCACATCGTATCCCTATTCTCCCAGAGGGGAAGAGACTGTCGTCGAATAGCAATATTGCGCTTCCTGTGAGCTTTTGTTTCCCCTCAATCTGTGGCGACTCAATTGTTTCATGCTTTTATTGGCCTCCTACACGAGTCGAGCGCTTATTGAAGACGAAGAGCGGCACTTCATTGTTCACCGTTGGCTTTACTCAGCATTACTCAACTAAATTAGAAATGTTTTCTTCTCCAAATTATTCCCAGTAAAGCCCTTCCTCCACTCTCGACGCTGCAGAAATGGAAAGCGAGGCTAGTCTCACAAAGTTTTGTAGGCCTGAATTAGGCTGAAATGTATGTAACATCACTAATATACACACCAGTGAGCTGGTGTCTTGACTTGACTTGGGTATGGCGGATCTTACAGCATTTGGCCTTGGCTGCCTAGTACATGAAAATAAATAAATAAATAAATAAATAAATAAATAAATAAAGTATTTTAAAAGTGAACAGGGCTATATCCAAAATTTCAACATGCACACATGTAGCCTATGCATAATTTAACACACATATTTCACACAATTGTATCCCATATAATGTGCCTGTGTGGTTTATACACATGGTAGACCAGGCTAGTTTGATAGGTTTAATATCTACACTGAAAAAAAATGTTTCATTCATGCAATTTAAAAAAAAATTAGGGTAATGATTCACATCTATATTTTGTAACTTTTAGCCAATGAAAAATAAATAACTTGCCCTTAGGCAATTATGATTACATAATCCAGAATACATGTAATCCGTTCCTCCCCATCACTGTATGTGTGTGTGTGTGGGGGGGTATACACACAGCATATGTATAGTCATTGCATGGTTTAAAATGATAGCTACTTGTTTACCATATTTTGAACATTAATGTGTATTTTAATCTATTCAATTAGAAACTTATTTCGCCTCCAGCAACTCACTTATAATTGCTGAATGTTTCTTTTTGGATTAAATTAGAATATTGTTTATCACAGACTTGCCAAGACTTTATCACCTTATTTTTTTTTTTTTTTTTTTTAATTCAAAATCAAGAGCATAATAAGGTACTTTTTGCAATGTTATTTAATGTAGTTGTTTATTTATTTATTTGGCAGCTGCCAGGTTATGGCAAAAGGTATATGATTATTATGTTTCTTGATCTTTAAAAGTTTGTGTGCATATGTTTGTTATTGTCAGGAAGGAACAAGGAATAAATCAATAAAGTATAGAACTTGAACTGTTGACTTGATACTTGGACTGTTATTGAATCTTTTCATCTTGGGCAATGTTTTTCTGATTTAGATGTTATTCTGAATCTAGGTCATCTACTGAACATTATGGCAACCTGTAATATGTTGAAATGATAAAAGCTGTAGACACCATTCACTTTAATTGCATCTTTTCTAACCCATACGAAGAAAATGAATGCTGACTGAGGATGTCGGTTCATAACATCTCCTTTTGTGCAAGTTTAGATGAGTAAATGACAGAATTATATTTTTTAAACTGTCCATAAAATATATCATGAACTTTTTTGTTCAAACTGGGGCATAAAACATTAAAAAAGAGTTGCATCTATGAAAAAAGTGATCCCTCATGGTTTCTTGTACACACTTTTTTAGTGTTAAACTTTGTATTTTCATATTGTTGTGAAGGTCAGACTGGACTGGAAAGGATGTTAGCTGTCTGCCTCAATGTGTTGTCTGGTGTGTGTGTGTGTGTGTGTGTGTGTGTGTGTGTGTGTGTGTGTGTGTGTGTGTGTGTGTGTGTGTTCCTCAATGACAAGCTGTCAGTGGTTTACTCAGAGCTGTTGACCCCGCTCTGTGTTAACAATCACTATAAATAAATGTTTTAAGTAAATGTGATTGTGATTTTGATTGCCCTTCATTTTGTTGTTGAAGTAAAGCTAGCATAACATCACCTGCTCACCAATGGATCCTCTGCAGTGAATGGGTGCCGTCAGAACGAGAGTGTAAAAAAACATGACAATAATCCACAAGTAATTCACAGCACTCCAGTCCATCAACTAACGTCTTGAGAAGTGAAAAGCTGTGTGTTTATAGGAAACAAATTCATTATTAAGATGTTTTAACTTTAAAACTTTCGCTTCTAGCCAAAACATGAGTTCGTTCTCCAGTGAGAAAGTCCATCTCCTGTTGTCCTCTCACATCAAATTCCAGCAACATATTTGTTATATAAAACTGTTTTTGCTTATAAAAGGTGTTTAATCTGTGCATATTTCTCTCCTGATTCAAACAAAGACTTTTTTTTTTGGAGAAAGCAGTAATGGATAGAGGACTCGTATTTTAGCTGGAAGCAACTGTTTGTAGTTAAAAACATCTTAATGATGGATTTGTTTCTTACAAACAGCCAGCTCTTCTCTTTACAAAGCATTAACTGATGGACCGGAGTGGTGTGGATTATTGTGATGTTTTTATCAGCAGGTTGGACCCTCATTATGACGGCACCCATTCACTGCAGAGAATTCATTGGTGAGCAAGTGATGTAATGTTACATTTCTCCAAATTTGATGAAGAAACAAACTCATCTACATCTTGGATGGCCTGAAGGAGAGTAAATATACAGCAAAGGGAACTATTTATTTAAGCAAATCCACAGATAATCAAACATTATTAGCAGTGATCAATCAGGAGATGAGGTATATCACATTTAGTATGTCTAAAAGACATTTATAAGGCAAGTGGGAAAAGTAGAATAGCGCTATAACAATTTTCTGTAACACTATTTAAACCCGTTTAACCCTCAAAAAGGCAGAAGAGAGCTTTTTTCCAAATGAAATAAGATCATGATCAAATAATACGTATATTGCAGCTCTTAAAGGTGGCTGCTGAATTATTTAGAATAATGTCTTTGTTCAGTGACAAGGTTGCATTGGCAAAGAGGTTTTAAAGTTTCATTATAATGCATTTTCTTGATCAAGGAAGCAAGGAATTGATTATTCTCTAGCTTGAGAACCAAAGGCCATTTGCAAAGCTTCCAAAAAAAAAAACCTTTTGAATGGAGGCCAGTTTTTCAAAAGAATATGTTTTTTTTTTTTTTAAGCACATTGATGTTTACAATAAAAAAGACAGAGAAAATGCCAGTGCTTCAACCAACAGATCAGATCAGACTCTTTAATACCCCAAATGCTTCTTTTAAATGGCAGTGAGATTGCATAGGGTTCAAATGAAAACTTTAGCTCATGCTTCTCAGATTTGAACCGCCCATGACAGTACAGTTTAGTCGAAAACTACTTTTAATCACTGTCTGGTGTTATAGTCGTCCCACAAAGGGAAGAATAACACAACGCTCACCAAAACTAACGAGATTTGCTCGTGATCTGATTAAAGGTTAACCGGATAAAGGGGGTCACCGGAGTGGAAGCCCAAATTCATCGACAAGCTTTAAATTATTCTGGAAACATCAAGAGTCCCTTGACCCTCGGCTTCGTCTGCGATTCATGAGGGCCGTTATTGATTTAAGCAGGTATAAGGAGCCGTCTCACCGCGGCGGAAATTCAATCTTACCTGACATCCACGGGTTTATTGCTCAAGACGCTGTCACAACAGCCTGTGTGCTTACATATCAAAACAAATGACATAATTCAACATCTCACAGTCTCATTGTGCCATCCGCCAACAGATATTAGTCTGTCACTGTACGCTGGGTTTCTATAACAGCTCCAGAAAGTATTTATACACTTGAACATGTCTGAATGCCACTGCATAATGAAATATCAAACTGCATTTAACATTTTTGTTTTAAAACAATGTATGTTTGTTCATATTTTATATTGTGACACTTTAGGGTTGTCAAATGCAATGAACTACAGCTGTGGTTTCTCTGCTCAGATGCTAGTTCATTCAACTGAATCGCACAAATGGTTATGAAAAGTGAAGTTGGAAAAAGTCTAGCATTGTTTATTTGCAGATTTTGTAACCAATGCCGTAAAATCCATACATTTTAACCCTCATGTTATGTTCCAGTTATATTGATTCAGAAAGGATTTTCTTTTTATAGAAAATGTTAGCTAATTTTTAGTCTTTTGAGGGTTTTTTCCCTTACATTGGTGTTCCCAGTGACCAGTCTATAAAAATACATTATGTAAATTAGTCTTGTTATGGAATTTTATCACCAAATACTGGATTCAGTCTTTATTTATATATATATATATATATATATATATATATATATATATATATATATATATATATATATATATATATATATATATATATAAAGTACACATTTTGTATTTCTTTTTTGAAACTGGGTTAAATGCAGAGCACCAATTCCGAGTATGGGTTACCATACTTGGCAAATGTCACGACTTTCAATGTTTTTCAACAAACACTGCATATATTTTTTTGTGAAAAAGACAAAAGTTTGCATGTCTTGTTGAATTATGTTCTTCATTTCATGTTGTCTATGAAAAATTTACATGGAGAACAAAGTGCTTCTATAAAGCTATTCAGTTTGTTATATTAAGATCAGGAAGAGAACTGGCATTTTTAAGTCATGGGATCCCTCTGGAATTTCTTGTGGCTTTTATAATAGCTGTTTGTTTCGATTTATGTGTAAAATAATGTCTGTTGTTAACATTGTTCTACAACATGAATTAACCTCACAATTTGCTTAGAAATTAGAGCATTATACTCCAACTAAGAATCTTTTTTTTTTTTTTTTTTTTTTTACAAAAAGTTCAAAGTTCTCTATTTCAGGACAGATATTGTGGAGAAATATCGAGGAGCCGAGTTTTATATCTTTGCATTGCAGGATAGTAATTATTTGGTAAACGGCAGGTTGCTTTTAATTCTCTCCCAAGATTTCATTTAGTTCAAAACTCATTAACAACTCTAGAAAATAATTAGCATTGCGGGGAAGAAAAACAAAACAAAAAAGGAACAGAAGCCCCAGAGGAAAAATTAAGCATTCTATGTTTTGTTTGTTTTTCTATTGTGAGACTCTGTATTTTTAGAACTAGGTTTTATTCAAGTGTCAAAAACTGATTCCGGCGTTGAGTGAACATTTGTGAGTGTATATTAGTACAGCAGAGATCAACGAAAGTTAGAAACAGGCATTTTGTCATCATTTACTCATCCTTATGCTGTTCCAAACCTGTATGACTGACTTTCTCACAGAAACACTAGAATAATATAAATGTTGTTCTTTTCCATGCAATTACAATTAACAGAGCCTGGAGCTTTCAAGCTTCAAAAAGGATGCAAAAGGAGTATCCAAAAAAAATAAAAAATAAATAAATAAAATTATCAAAAGTGGCCTATATGATTATGCATGCATGTCTCTGCCATGGAAAATAAAAAGGTTTTTGTGATTTTTCCCCCCCTCACAATTCAGATTTTTCCCCTGATAGCTCTACCTTTTTCCCCTCAGAATTGTAAGATATAAACTCTGAATTGTGATGGGAAAAGTCTGAATTGGGAAAAAAAAGTTTTAATTACCTTTATTTATTTCTTTATTTTTGTCCCACAGCAGAAACAAAAGAAGTCAGAACTGCAAGATGTGAAAAAAAAAGAATTATGAGATAAAAGTCACAATTCTTAGGAAAAAAAGTTTGAGATTAATTTTGCAATTAACTCGCAATTCATTTTCTCGCATTTTTTTCTGAGAATTGCAATAAAGAGTCACAATTGCAAGATTAGTACCTTTAGTACCTTTTACTTCCATACTTCTGTGCTATATACTGCATATAATTTCTTTTTATTTTTTAATGAAAAACTTATTTGATGAACAGAGTGAAATTAAAGTTGCTTTTCTGTGACTGAAACATTACATCTGAATGAATCATTCAAACTGTGAAAAAGATTGGGCTCAAAAGAACCATTCGCTCATAAGTTGGACGTTTCTGAATTCATTATGAACTTATGAATGCATCAAGTAGAGCAAATGCGGATGTCAAGATTTTCAGTGAATGAGACTTTTTTGGTCTGTTAAGCTATAATATGTCAACATAAAACTTTAGAGCATGAGTCATTTGGTTCATTTTTATGATAGTACTTTTGCTTTTTAGAAGCATTAAATTGCCAGTCCGCTTCCATTGTAAATGCATGGAAAAAAATTATCCTTTTGTGTTCCAAGAAAAAAGAAAGTCATGAGGGTTTGGAAGGACTTTGAATGTGAAAAACCTGACTGATTTTTATTTTTTGGACATATTTCTTTAAAAATCACTTCATTTAAGTGTCAAGAACAGAACGAAGGTGTGGAGATCCATGCGTTGAGTGAACACAAGGTCATATAAACTCTTGACAATGTTAAGATCAGGGATAAAAGATTACACTTGTGTAGTCAGTTCATATAAATCATTACCATACAATCAGAGGTCGAAATATGGTTACAGCAGCAGTGAGGTTTAAGACTCTGTGCATAACCACAGAAGAAGAAAAACAGGCACATTTGCAATGTTTTTGTTGAAATTGGTTGTCCTCATAAATATGTCACTGGATTTCTGAACAGAAATATTTTGGGACAATGAGAAAGCACATGAGTTTGTGAAATGCCGTCAGAGCTTAACAGCAATTGCTTGTATTTATTCCAGTGAGATTTTGAGATCTGAGCGCATTTATGTGCTTATAAATGGAGGTGAAAGGTAATGTTAAATCTTTCAGCACTGAGGCAGCCAGGCCCACCGTAAAGGATCTGACCAACAATGAAAATTGGACTAATGTGGGATTTCTAACTGTGCTTCAGCTAAAGATTCAGTATTCTTGGGTTTGAGATGTACAGCCAAGTATGGTGACCCATAGAATTTGGCATTTAACCCATCCAAAGTGCACACACACAGCAGTCGGAGGTGGGCAGCCATTTATGCTCAGTTGGGGGTTCGGTGCCTTGCTCAAGGGCACCTCAGTCTTGGTATTGCCGGCCTGAGACTTGAACCCACAACCTTAGGGTTAGGAGTCAAACTCTTTAACCATTAGGCCACGACTTCCCCAAAAAAAACCAAAAGGAATGGAACAGTTGGAATAACACACAAGTATATAATCACTGTATTGTCACAATGGAACATGCCATTTAATCTAATTTTTTAGGCTTTTCATGCAATAATGGAACACAATGAAAAATAAATAAATAAATAACTAGAACTACATTTAGGATTTATGTATTTGAATTGCACTTTAAATTTCCATTCATTTGGATTACACAAAAACATTAATATGAACTAAAACCTTGTGATGCATATTTGTCAGTCACGCATAAATGCATCAGGCACAAAATAGGACTTTTTCACAATTGCAATTGTGTCATATTAACAGTATGACTATATCCCACAATATGACTTTATATCTCACAATTACTGAGTTAATTGTTATATTTGTGACTTTATATCTAATATGACTTTATCTCACCAAAGCCTAGTTACTTGTTATATTTGTGGCTCAGGTAAGAAACAGGCTGACTCAAAAAAAAAAAAAAAAAAAAAAAATTGAGTTTATTTAAATGAAACTTTCAAAATGCATTCATTCAAACTGCTAAGAATCACATTGGAAAAACAATTACATTTATTTATAAGTATAAAAATTATTAAAATACAGCTAGCCATGGAACAAGCAATTTCAATTAGTTAAAAATGTGTGATTTACTGATGATAAACCTGGTTATTGTGTAAAATATGTTCTGATTATAAGTTCTATTATAAGTAAAATTCCAGAAATCTTATGTACTGTATTACTGACAAATATGCATCACATTATGTTTATTAGTTTGTTATGGATGGCAATTTGCTCAATCCACATAAGTCATAAGTGAAGATATCAACAATGTTTTGAATGTACAAAAATATTAAACCAAAACTCTTATAGTTATTGAGATACAGCTGTTGTGGCAACTTCCCTATGTGACAACTAGCCCCGGTCTCCCCTGTAATGTAAAACATGCTCTAAATGAAGTGCATGAGCTGGAAAGCTGTCTGTCCTCTGTAGCATGCAGTGTGATTGAGCGACAAGCAGTCGGGTGTAATTTATGGGTCCGTGGCACCTCAGAACGAATGAAAGAATTTCTCATTTAAATCTTACGTAAGACGCCAAAGGCCCTCGAAGCATCAGAGTGCTTTCTGAGTCATTGTCATTGCCCTTGAAGCCACATCATTCACAAAAATCATCTGTTTGGGTCTCTGCTGAACTGGGTAAATCTTCATAGTGTGCTGTTTTCAGAGACAGATTTTCATAATTTATGCTTAAAGGGACAGTTCACCTAAAAAATGAATATTCTTCATGTTGTTCCAAACCTGTGTGCTGGTATTCTTACTCTATTTACTCTATAGAAATTGGTTTGAGAAGCTATCAAGCTGCAAAAAGGACCATATATTTGCATGACAGCCTATATGTTTGAGCCCAGTGTATTGGCATGTAGAGCCGGCAGTGATGTATCTCTAACAGCTCATATTAAATGACACAGTTACACTTATCTGGGCTCTTGTGATTAAAACCCAGGTCACATTTAGTGGGCAAACAGGTTCAGCCCTATAAAGTCAGTGAGATATGCAGCTCCATGTCTGATCCAGCGAGGCATTTGAGGACCTCATTACACAGTCAGGCCAAGATTAGAAATACTAGTGAGACGCTGAATATGTGTGTACGTATGTGTGGATATCCACATGTACAAATCAGCTTCAGTGTGAGGATCATGAAGCCATCAATCCCAGCTTAAAATACTTGAATTTCTTATTTCTTTGAAATGTTTTGCTTATCTCACAATTGAAGTCTTTCTTTGAATTCTAGCTTTATAGCTTTATAGTCAGCGTATGACTTCATATCTCACAACTGCAAAGTGATTTATATCTCAGAATTACAGTTATTTGTTATACATATCTCACAATATGACTTTAGAGCTCACAGTTGCAAAGTTATTTCTCATATTTATGATTTTGTATGCATTGTGCATTGCAGTGTGCATTGTCCCTGTTAAATAAACCTGAAATTAATAAATAAATAAGTATCAATTACAATGTTGTTTATTGTAATTTTGGCTTTATATTTCACAATATGACTTTATACCTCACAACTGCAAAGTTACTTGCCATATTTGTGGCTTTATATCTTACAACTACAAAATTATTTCTCACATTTATGATTTTATATCCCGCAATACGAAATTATAATTCACAATTACAATGTTGTTTGTTGTAATTTTGGCTTTATATTTCACAATATGACTTTATATCTCACAACTGCAGTGTTGTTTGTGATATTTTTGGCTTTATATCTTACAAAACAATTTTATATCTCAACTGCAAGTTATTTCTCATATTTATGATTTTATATCCCACAATATGACTTTGTATCTCACATTTGCAAATTTATTAGTCATATTTGTGGCTTTACATCTCACAATTACAAAATTATTTGACTTTAGATCTCACAACTACAAACTTATTTATAATATTTTTGGCTTTATATTTCACATTATTACTTTATACTTCACAACTGCAAAGTTTTTGGCTTTATATCTTAAAATATGACTTTATATCTCATAATTGCAAAGTTATTTCTCATGTTTATGATTTTATATCCCACAATATGACTTTTGATCTCACAACCACAAGTTATTTATCATATTTTTGGCTTTATATCTCGCAATGTCAAAATTATTTATCACATAATTAATTTTTATATCCCACAATATGACATATTTCACAATTACAAAGTTATTTGTTATAATTCTGGCTTTATATTTCACAATATGACTTTATATCTCACAAATGCAAAGTTAGTTGTGATATTTTTGGCTTTATAACTAACAAAATCATTTTGTATCTCATAATTCCAAAGTTATTTCTCATATTTATGATTTTATATCCCACGATATGAGTTTTGATCTCACAGTTGTTAAGTTATTAGTCATATTTGTGGCTTTATAACTAACAAAATCATTTTGTATCTCATAATTCCAAAGTTATTTCTCATTTTTATGATTTTATATCCCACAACATGAGTTTTGATCTCACAGTTGTTAAGTTATTAGTCATATTTGTGGCTTTATATCTCACAATTACAAAATTATTGATTGTATTTTTATAGTTTATGTCTTTTACTAATACTTGTGAATTGAACTTCTGGTAATTGTGACTATTTGTTGGAATTCATTTCAATTCAAAGCTTTTGGAATTTGAAATCTAATAAATGTAAACAGGTTTCTATGAGTGTTTGGCATAGGTAGTGTTAGATTGGTCCTCATCGTGTGTGTGCTGAACATGCTCCATTTCTTTCCTAAGCTGCTCTGTAAATGGCTTTTTGTCTGATACTTTGGTGAAAGTTCACAGATTGAGTGAAGAGGCATTGGCAGCAGTGATGGAACAGAAAACCAGCTGTAAGTGAACTTTTCCTCTGTCTAAATGTGTTGAGAAAGTTGTCTGAAAGGTGAAATTAGCATGCAAGGACTGTAATAGCTTGTACTTTGGTGAATTATTAAATAATTGCAGTTTGCTGTGGCACACTACATCATTTTTCAGACTAATTCTGAGTTCAAGGCTGTTGCTTGAGTTCACACTGAATGCCATTTTTCCCAAATATGACACATTCTTTTATTATAATGTTTAAAGTTTGTTGATCGTTTACAGCTTACAGACATTCCAAAAAATATTTATTTTCATTAAACTAATTTATTCCAGTGTTTTTAATTAAATCACATATATTACATGTTTTACTAAATCACATTGTGATTTTACAAACCACAAGTGAGTTATTTACTTATTTGACTGGTTTTGAATGCTTCACGTGAGTAAATTTGAAGCTTCATATGCTCTTTTCAGATGAAAAAAAAAAAAAAAAAAGTTGCCATCTATAATTCATGTTTTAATCAGTGTTCTTTAAGTATCATTATACAGTTTTTGATAATATTTTGAATTAGCATTTAATTTATTTTCTGTTTTCATTTTTATTTTGTGCTGTTTTTATTTATGTTTATATATTTTATTTCGTTTTAGTTTTTAGTTATTTTAGTTTCATCAATATAGTATTATATTTTTTGTTAATATATTGAATTCTACTTTATTTGTATATTTTCTGTTTGAATTTTAATTTTTGATAACTTCTATAATATTGTTGTGAGATTTTGTCATTTTTATGATAAAAAAATAATATATATATATATATATATATATATATATATATATATATACAGTTTAAATTTTTGTTATTTTTAATTCACTGAAATGATACTATAGTTTTTATTAATTGATATTATATTAATTTATATTATAGTTGTTGTTAATATTTTGAATTTGATGTTTTATATTTTTATAAAAATGTCTATTTAGTTTGCATTGTTTTATTTTTTAGTACATCTACTTAAAGTTAACTTCATGAAAATGAGAAATCCCTGATTTCAATTATAACAATTCTTTCTGTACTTCCTTCCTCCTGCCTATAACTCCACATGACTTTCTGCAGACATTCAATCAGAATCAAGCTAAACCCTGTTTTTTTGTGCCTCTCTTGCAGTGAAGAGTATAATCAGACCTTACATGCCCACAGATAAGTCTGCTATTGTCTCTCCATCGGCATGACCCTCAGCGTCTCTGTGGCCGGAATACGAATGGAAACGCATCTTTAAGATGCCATGTCAAAGCCTTGCAACAGAAATGTTTAGATATGTAACTTATATTCACTCATTTGACCACCCCTTTTCAAACGTGTGTGTGTGTGTGGATTTTTTTAATTTAGATTTAGAATTTATAGCAGCATATTCAGGATTTAACATGCTAAATTTTGAATTTCCTGCTATAATCTGAAATTTAAAATTTTAATATGCTGCTATAAATCTGAATATGGATAGAAATGGAGAAGCATCTTCAAAATGCAATGTTGAAGTCTCGCAACAGAAATGTTTCAATCTGCAATCATGACTATATTCATGCTCCAAAGACAATCAGAAAGCAATTGAAAACTTAAATTACATATTTTGCCTGGTTTCTTTATGTTGTCGCATGGGATCTAAACAAACGCCACAAGCAATAAACAACACAACTTCTCTAGTGCTCTCTCGTCCATTAGAATTGTATTATAAATAGAAGCTGAGGTGTAAAAATGTTATATAAATTACTTCTAGCCTTCAGGAAAAGGCTAAATCTCACTGCTCCAGAGGAATTTGTGCCAGCTGACACATAAGACCATATTTAAATCTGAAAACTGACATGCAAAACCAGAGAAAGGGCTGGAGGTTTAACATTCCTGAAGCCACAAAGACATTGTGAGCTTTTTGTGTAGATTCATATAAAAGGTCTAGTGTTTACAACTCATGTTGTTGGGAATAAAATCCATGTTCAGTCACATCCATTGCATCCGGTTCATTTATGAACTGATAATGCAGACTATGCAGCATGTTTGTGATGAAGAGTAATAAAAAGCCATTCACTTATCTTGAGATTCTGACTTTCAGAGGACCAGCTCACTGCAGACAATCATTATCAGACTATTTAAATGTTGAGCAAGTGACCTCCTTGGCTGTGGAATCAGCAGAGGCCAGTCAGCTTGCGCTGTGCAGTAATTTCATTAAAAATATTTCAGTAAAAATATTTTTTAAGAATAATTTCATTAAAAAAGTTAATTAAAAATAATTAAATATTTTGGCTGTGGAATCTTACATTAATAAAAAGGGAAGTTCCATATAATATATATATATATAAAAATATAATATATAACATATACATTACATATATATAATAATATAAATATAAATATAATATATATATATATATATATATATATATATATATATATATATATATATATATATATATATATATATATATATATATGTATATACATATATATGTATATATATATATATATATATATATATATATATATATATATATATATATATATATATATATATATATATATAGTCTATTTATACATATTAAAACACTGTTTTAAACAATATTTAAAAAAAAAAAAACATGGTCATGACACTCGATGTGAGAAATACTACAATCTTCAATGCTGATACAAACGGTGAAGCAGTTGGACTTTCAATATAACTGGCATATCGCATTCCTCTCAGCCAATCAGATTCAAGGTCCAGTAAGAATATAGAATATAGCTGCAAGCAGTGATTGCCGGGGTTCAAGCGCTTAAGGCATTTAAGCATATAAGGAAAAAGACATGAGAAGGCTGCACCCACCTAAATCAATAATTTAAAAAAGCATTTTTGGCAAATCCAGGTAATTTACCATAGAAATATTATGTTTTTTATGTTTATGACTGGTACAGCGCCAGCTGTGGTTCGATCCCCTTAAAACTCCACATGCTTGTTTAGAATCACCTGTTGCTCAGCAGGTTTTGTGAAGTTTTGAGTTTTCCTTTAGGCTTTATAGGATTTTGGGTCAATTTGGACAGGCCCCTTTTCTTAACAACCCTGTTACAGCCAAAACTGGGCCGGCAGCAATATTATCTGGCCCGCGCCCACAGCCAGATTATTTTAATATCAGCTGGTTCTGAAATAGGTCTGTCATGACAGCGGAGCAATTTTGACTGGAGCAAGGAGCGGATTTTTAATAGTCGGAGCGTTGTGGTTTTCACTCGCTCCAAGAGCACTGCATCACGAGTACAATTCATGCCAACAGCACGTAGACTAATATAACTGGATATTTAGCAATAATTCACATGTTAAACATATTTAACTAGCTTGATAGAGAAGGATCACTCAAATCAGAAAGAATGTGAAGGCTATGATGATGGCAATGGACATGAGTGAGAAGGTATAGTTCTCAAGGAATTTGTTTGTTCTTTCTAGATATAGATATTTTCAGCTGAAAGCCTGATTTAAACAAGTAGGCTACTACAACAGTTATTCACATGCAATCGCTCTCTCAATAATGCATTGAAACAAATGTAATACAGTGCTACTTCATCTGTATCCAATTTTAAATGTGCAGAAATCTGTAAGAAAAGCATCGATCCATAGGAAAAATAACTGATGAGTACGTACTGTTATTTTCATCTCAAACTAAATTTGCACCACAAAAAGCAGCAATTATACCTTTTCATGTTGACAACCATGTTATAAGCCTGTCATGTGGTAGGAAAAAAGTTTGCACACTAGTGTTCCAATAAGCCAATTTGAAACTCTCCTCTTATTTTATTTATTTAAATTTTTAATATATGTTATGAATAAAACTGTGCTACACTGCCACACTTCTGTATGTTAGAATGGCCACGGAAGTTGTTTTTCACACTTCCGTGTTTCTGGCTTCTGGATTGGTGCTTGCAGGGTAAACGTTTTTCCGGTGACAACTGCAGCCATACTTAACAAGAATGAGTTCGAGAATCAAAATCTTTTTATACAAATTAGAGATTATGAAAATCCTTAAACTGCCAGTACTTTACTCTTCAAAGTGCACACTAGCGCAAAATTAACTTTTTGCATCAACTCACGTCATCAAATACAAGTTTGGTTAATTCTAAATGGTGGCAGTTATAATTCAGCTAGTTTTGCCGTTCTGTCCGTTTAATGCTGGCTGTGCATTATGACTCTCCACACTATTTTTTTTTTTCGTTATTATTATTATTATTATTATTATTATTATTAAAGTTATATTGTATTTTCTACTTGCTCTCCTTTGCATTATCAACATGATGGTTTAAATGTACATTGTATATTGTGCCCTGTGAAATAAATATTAAACTAAAGATGACTACATGCTTGAACCCATACATATATATATATATACATATACATACATACATATTTACATTACACACACACACACACACACACACACATTTATAATTATACTGGATTTATAAATGAATTTATAATTATATATCCAGAATTTACATTCAGACAAATATCCTCATGATATACTGTACATCAAAGCATTCTTTCCAAAAGGTGTTCTGTGGTCGGCTGAGATGCACACATTACTAGATAGAGCGCAGACATCAATCACCCACTCAGGTGTGTCCAGTTGTCCAGTCGTCAGGTGATGATCTGAGCGCCGCTGAGCCGCTTTCAGAAACTCAGAGAGGAATTAGACTCTATAATGACACCCATCATTATTATTCACAACATGCATAAGGATAAGTTTTTAAATAATTTTCTAAATTGCACATCATGACTCTAATGCATGCATATGCACTTATAAGTAAGGGACACGCTTAATGTCATGACGGATAATGCCGTAGTGTCAATGCTGAATAACTGGCAAGCGTCCAGCTGTGTGACTCTGCATTTTGGAGGCGTTTACAGCTTGATATTATTCAATCAGTTGATTAGGTTCCTCTATACATACAGCTAACATGGCACTAATGTTACTTATAATGGTTACTTGCTGGTCAAAGTCAAAAGGCTGAGTCTGTATCACTGTATAGGGCAGATTATGAAGCGCAAACAAGCCAAGCAATGTTTAGATAGAGTTACAGAGTTTACACTTTCCAGGGAATACACTTACAAATGGCTTGTTTATAGTTGTCTCTGCATATTAGGTTGGAGAAAGTATTCAAACATCAAAAAATCACCTCTAAATAGAAAGGCCATTTCATATACTGTCATCTTTTAGCAGACATTAAAGCAGCGAGATAAAGGAGGGATGAGAGATGAAAAAAGCACAGTTCTCTTTAATGAACTCACCCTTGGGTTTAAGAGGGAACACAGAAATCATCACACACACAGCGCAGTGTGAAGCGAGTGCTGAATGCCAATTAATTCTCAAACTTCTTTTCATATTTAATATGAATTTTAGGGACAGAAAATGAATATATTAAACCAGAGCTGTCAACTGATCAACTGACAATTTTCTTTTATTATTATTGTTGTTGTTGTTGTTGTTTTTGTTAAATTAAAAGTAGGTGAACAAATAAATAAATAAATGTATTTATTTATTTGTCAAAGTTTCAGCAATTTTGTTGTTTGTTTGTTTGTTTTTTGCCATTTTGAGAAGTTGTTCAAATATAATTCTGAAATATATATATTTTTTTAAAAGTTTTAGAAATGAATGTCTATAGTTCTGATTAATTTTTATTTCAGTTTTAGTTTTAGTTTAATAGATTTTTCCCAGTTAACATTTATTTCATTTCACGCAATGAAAATGTTTTTATGGCTTTAGTTTTAGTTTCAGTTTTAGTTAAATATAAATAAAAATATTTTAAATATTGTTTTAATTTAAGTTAATAATAATAATAATAATAATAATAATAATAATAATAATAATAATAATAATAATAATTACTACATGTAATAAATAATTCATTTTTGCTATTCTGCTTCATTTCCCGTATATTTGACAGTGATTTAAAAGTTTTTTTTTTTTTTTTTTTTTTTTTTTTTTTACATCAGTTATGTGGTAACAAATATTCACCATAATACTATGTAACAGCAGGATATGGATTGCTAGATTTTGTGATTTCACAATAGCAGGTTGTCCTCAGTCAGCAAACGGCTTCAAAGACACTGCAGGGTCACCTTAAGGTCACTTTTGAAGGAAAGTTCAGGTCTGTGACTTTCTTTGAACGTGTTCTCCTCTAAAGCATGTCAGATCTGAAAATAATAGTATCAAGACAGAACTGGACCCAGACAAACCCAAGCTGGATACTGTGACCAGTGTTCAAAATGAATTAGACACCACTTTAGTTATGGTTGAGAAGTAAACGGCAAAAAAATATTCTGGTTTTATTTCTGAACTTGACCGGGGACTTTTATGTTGCTTGTGCTGTTGTGTGTTGGTTAAACAGTAGGAAAAGCTCTGAAACTGATTCATGCTTGAAGAAAAACAACATGAAGAAAAAAATCTATTTGACTACAGAAGCATGTGACAATTATGTCCCAATTATGTTTTATTAAAATTTTCCTTATTGTTTGCTAGTAAAAAGGACATGTGAGTGGAAACAAATAATATTGTGGCCATGAATTAAGAATTTACTAATTTATTTCCCTGTTTTGTTTTAGTTAAATCATAAAATAATGGAAGAAATAAGTACAACATGGCCACTAAAACAACAGAACAAATTTAGAAAATGTGGCCACAAATTAATAAATTGTGGGAACAAATCAGTGTTTTTTAGTATCTTTCAGTTTTTATTAATACTTTCCAATTTAATTTAAACTTTAGTTAAAGTTTTGCCATTTAAGTAGTTTTTGTTTTCAAGTTTTGTGGATGTAATTTTAGTTTTAATTATAGGTAACTATAATAACCATGCAACAAATTATGTATTCGTTGCCACAAAGGGCTTCAAAGAAAGAAAAAGAAAGGTTTATACCATCTGCAAAATGACCAGAGAGTCTCTAATGTTGATCAGATGATGAATAAAGAAAAAAAATTAAAAATCTATCATCCGAATTTTTTGATTGAAGCTTGATTGCATTCAGACGATTATGTGTTCAATTTATGCTAAGTGAGGCCTCTTTGATGAAGTTTTGACAGACCCCATCAACAAATCACCCCAAATCCAAGACAATCGTCCTCAAGAGCCACCAAGATCTTTTTGCCACTCAGTATTCACAACAAATGCACTTGTGAAACATGCTATTAGCCAGTCACTCAAATGTTTGGTGATGAGGATGATGAAGTGTGTATATTTATTAAAATTGATAAAACTGACTACTGGCTCAAACTAGCAGGTATCTCTGAAGCTGTCAACATGGGCTTCTACTGTCGTTGCTGTCTGAAGGAGTTTGTTGTTCTGTCTCCGTCTCTATTTTTCTGTCTGTGAAAGAATCACCAACGGTGCTGTAGCAACCTAAACGCTCACTGAGATCATACAGAGAGACCAGACATAATAAAACTCTCATGAAGAGTCCATAAAAATACAACCTGTGTTAATATGAAGGAATATTCCATATTGATTTTCCACAGGTGATTTATCATATTTTGAATTATGCATTGCAGGCTTGAAGGAAAAGTCTGTAACTTTAACAGAAAATGCGCTGGTATTTTTTCTGCAGTTTAGCAACATTATTTAAGTGAATAGCAGGCACACTAATATATATGGGTGCAATATGCATCACATGATATTATTTTGACTTCCCCAGTTTTTTGTCCATACTATGGAAGTCAATGGCTACCATCAGCTGTTTGGCTACCATTCTTCAAAACATCTTCTTTTGTGTTCAACAGAAGACAGAATCTCCTACAGGTTTAAAACAACAAGAGGATGAGTAAATAATGCCAGGATTTTCATTTTGGGGTAAACTATTCCTTAAACTCAGTGTTGAAGTGTAGATGTTTTTTTATAAGCAGCTAACGAACACCGAATGGTGTGAAAGAGAGCTCATTTTACCAAATCAATGCTTCTAGGAAGAAGTGAAAGAGATATTTAATCTAACTGCACCTTTAATTGTGTGACAGATGTTAATACTGCTTTTTTTTTTTTACTTTGTCACTTCTTCCCTTGACAGTAGTTCTGCACATGAGTGTTAAAAAGACTAAAAATGCCCTCCTTTTATTGAACAAATGCCACATAATTAACAAAAACCCAGTTAATATTTTGACATGCCCTTGAGATTAATCCGATGAACATGTTGAATGGAGGCTTAAACAACATAGCACTAAACATGTGTGAATGCTCTCGTTTCTTAGCTTAACTTGAGCCTCCAGAAGTATTAAAATGCAAGAGTCGCGTTTAAGAATAGAATGCAACTCTGTGCAGTGTTAAAAATAAGCCTTGTAAATAGATATTACATTTTAAAATGCTCACAATTAGACCACAGTTACTATTTTACTGATTAAATAGTATATTATTCAGACAGTGGCAGTAAATTATTCCTAATTTATTTATTCTCTGATGTCTATTCATGACATGCATGTAAACAAATTAAATATTTTAGTTCTAAATCTTTTCTAAATCTTCTATTTTAAATATATTATTATATATATATATATATATATTTGATTAAAGACTTGGGAATACCTGTGCATTAAATGACATAAAATACACCAATTAATAAATTATGAAATTATAAATTATGGAACTGTTATAAAATATATTTTCTGATGTTAATGTGTCAAATATCCTATTCAAGTATGTGATAAATGCTTTAAAAAGGAAAAGTAATCTAATCAAAAGGTCAGAATGCATTACTTAAAATATAATTAAATTGATAGTAACTACAATTTTTGTCATGTAATTTGTAATTAGTAACTGTCACGAACCACACACAGACAGGTAGATCCAATTGCAGTATGTTTATTGAGGCAATCCAAAAATCATAACTTAGCCAGGCAAAGGTCAACATCCAGGTAATCCGTCCAAAACAAGAAACAAACAACATACAAAAACACGAGAAACCAGGGAACCAGGAAAACGCAGGGTGACATTCAACAAGGACTCCGTAACAAAGACAGAACAACCAGGGTATTTAAAGACAGGTGCAAACAAGGTAAGTGGTGACAGCTGAATACAATGAACAGTGATGAGCAGCTAAGGCTAGTGGGAAATGGAGTTCTGACGAAGATGACAATAAGGGGAAGTGAGACCTCTAGTGGCCACCCAGGGAGACACAGAACAGACACCGTGACACTACCCCCCCCTCTAAGGAGCAGCTTCCAGATGCTCCTCAGAACCAAATAAACACAAAACCAAAGAGACCAGGAGGGAGGTGGACTGGTGGAGGCAGAACCAGGGGGAGGGATGGCGGGCCAGGCCCGTGTAGGGGAACTGGGACCGGCAGCGATGGCTCCCCTGGTAGCCCAGGTGGCTTGGTCAGATCAGGGGGCCATGGTGGACCCGAAAGTTCAGGGGACCACGAGGGACCAGGCAGTTCAGGGGGCCACGGTGGACCCGAAAGTTCAGGGGACCACGAGGGGACCAGGCAGTTCAGGTGGCCACGGTGGACCCCGAAAGTTCAGGGGACCACGAGGGGCCAGGCAGTTCAGGTGGCCACGGTGGGATCAGTCCATTCTCGTTGTGCAGACGGCCAGGGAGGAATTCGCCATTTGAGTGGCCCGAACGGAACCTGCCAATCGGGAGCCAGTAAGGAGCAGGCTGTTGGCGATGGCCCGGTCACGGCATTGGGAACGGCATCAGGAACGACCTCAGACAAGGACACCGCCTCGGGAACGGCCTTGGACACGGGTATGCCTCCGGAGCCATCTTGGGCCCGCATCGGCCTCCGGAACAGCATCGGCCACCGCCTGTGGAATGGCCTCAGGAACGGCATCGGACCAGGACACCGCCTCGGGAACGGTCTCAGGAACGGCCTCAGGAACGGCCTCAGGAACGGCATTGGACAAGGGCACCGCCTCGGGAACGACCTCTGCATCGGGCACCACCTCAGGAACGACCTCGGCCTGCGCATCGGCCACCGCCTCGGGAACGATCTCGGCCTGCGCATCGGGCACCGCCTCGGTCTCTGGAAAGCAACTCGGGCACCACCTCGGTCTCTGGAACAACATCGGGAACCGCCTCGACCTGCGGAACGGCCTCGGGCACCGCCTCAGGAACGACCTCGGCCTGCGCATCGGGCACTGCCTCGGGAACGACCTCGGCCTGCGCATCGGGCACCGCCTCGGGCACCGCCTCGGTCTCTGTAACCAACTCGGGCACCGCCTCGACCTCCAGAACAGCCTCGGTCTCGGGCATTACATCGGGAACCGTCTCTGGCACCGTCTCTGGCACCGCATCGGGCACCGCCTCGGCCTCGGGCACCGCCTCGGCCTCGGGCACCGCCTCGGCCTCGTGCATCGCATCGGGAACCGCCTCTGCCACCGCCTCGGCCTCGGGCATCGCATTGGGAACCGCCTCTGCCTCTACCACCGCCTCGGCCTCGTGCATCGCATCGGGAACCGCCTCTGCCACCGCCTCGGCCTTCGCATCGGGAACCGCCTCTGCCTCGACCACCGCCTCGGCCATCGCATCGGGCACCGCCTCGGCAACGGGTCATACACCGCCTCGGCAACGGGCATTGCATCGGGAACCGCCTCGGCCACCGCATCAGGCACCGCCTCGGGCACCGCCTCGGCATCGGACATTGCATCGGGAACCACCTCGGCCACCGCATCAGGCACCGCCTCGGGCAACGGGCACCGCCTCGGCAACGGACATTGCATCGGGAACCACCTCGGCCACCGCATCAGGCACCGCCTCGGGCAACGGGCACCGCCTCGGCAACGGACATTGCATCGGGAACCGCCTCGGCCTCCGGAACCATCTCGGGCACCGCCTCGGCCTCCGGAACCGCATCGGACAACGCCTCGGCCTCCGGAACCATCTCGGACACCGCCTCGGCCTCCGGAACCATCTCGTGCACCGCCTCGGACACCGCCTCGGCCTCCGGAACCATCTCGTGTACCGCCTCGGCCTCCGGAACCATCTCGTGCACCGCCTCGGACACCGCCTCGGCCTCCGGAACCATCTCGGGCACCGCCTCGGACACCGCCTCGGCCTCCGGAACAGCATCGGGCACCGCTTCAGCATCGGGCACCACCTCAGCATCGGGCACCGCCTCGGGCACAGCCTCGACCTGCGGAACAGCATCGGTCACTGCCTCGGCATCGGGCACCGCCTCGACCTCCGGAATGGCATCGTGCACCGCCTCGACCTCCGGAACGGCATTGGACACCGCTTCGGCATCGGCCACCGCCTCCGGAACAGCATCAGGCACCGCTTCGGCATCGGGCACAGCCTCGGGCACCGCCTCGGCCTCCGGAACAACATCGGGCACCGTCTCGGCATCGGGAACAGCATCGGGCACCGCCTCGACCTCCGGACCCGCATCGGGGCACCGCCTCGGCATCGGGCACAGCCTCGGCATCGGGGAACAACATCGGGCACCGCCTCGACCTCCGGAACAGCCTCGGGCACCGCCTCGGCATCGGGCACCGCCTCGACCTTCGGAACAGCATCGGTCACTGCCTCGGCATCGGGCACCGCCTCGGCCTCCGGAACAACACGGGCACCGCCTCGACCTCCAGAACAGCATCGGGCACCGCCTCGGCCTCGGGAACAGCATCGGGCACCGCTTCGGCATCAGGCACCGCCTCGGGAACCTTGGGCACGTCTCCACCTGGACGACAGCGGCCTGCTCGGGAACGTCCTCCTGGACGGTAGCGGCCTGCTCGGGACCGTCCTCCTGGACGGCAGCGGCCTGCTCGGGAACGTCCTCCTGGACGGCAGCGGCCTGCTCGGGAAACGTCCTCCTGGACGGCAGCGGCCTGCTCGGGAACGTCCCTCCTGGACGGCAGCGGCCTGTCTTCGGGAACGTCCTCCTGGACGGCAGCGGCCTGCTCGTGTAACGTCCTCCTGGACGGCAGCGGCCTCTCGGGAACGTCCTCCGGGCTTTGAGGAACGGCTGACGCCTGTCTCCTCCTCCTGCGGCCTCTATGATGGGCGTGCCGGTGGCTCCTTCACGGAAGAATCAGGCTTGAGTCAACCATCTTGTGCAATGGCGCTGGGATGGCGGCCATCTTGTGCTGTGGTGCTGAACTGGTTTGGCCATCTTGGGCATTGGCACTGGCCTCAGCGCCGTGATGTGAGTACTCCTGGGTAATCTCTAGGATCTGGCACATCCTGGAAAAGTAACCACATAATGTGTCTCCGCGGCCATCTTGGCTGTGGCGCTGGGCTGGCGGCCATCTTTTGTGCTGTGGGGCTGGGCTGGCGGCCATCTGTGCTGTGGCGCTGGGCGGGCGGCCATCTTGTGCTGTGGCGCTGGGGCTGGCGGCCATCTTGTGCTGTGGCGCTGGGCTGGCGGCCATCTTCTTTCTGGAGACACAGGGTGTGGTCGAAGTCTCCCTATTGAGCACGATGGCGCAGGTAATGGGTTTAAACCCCCAAAAGTCTAGGATTCCAGCACCTTCATCTCCCACCGAGGCAAAGGTTCATCCAGCGGCAGTCATTAAACAAAATCCTTTAGCGCCTCATCGTTATTACCCCCCGCCCCTACCCGCCATAGTCCAGAAACGAACGCTAGAGCCAGAATCACCCACCTCACAGCCCCCCCTTTGACGAAGGTGGTTAAGTTTCCGTAGTCTACCCCTCCGTTCCTCCATGGTGGTTGGGGAACAGCTTCAAACTCCCACACCGCTGGATCTATGTGTGACGGAGTCCTTCTGTCACGAACCGCACACAGACAGGTAGATCCAATTGCAGTATGTTTATTGAGGCAATCCAAAAATCATAACTTAGCCAGGCAAAGTCAACATCCAGTCATCCGTCCAAAAACAAGAAACATAAACAACATACAAAACCCACGATGAAAACCAGGGAACCAGGAAAACGCAGGGTGACATTCAACAAGGCCTCCGTAACAAAGACAGAACAACATCCGGGTATTTTAAAGACAGGTGCAAACAAGGTAAGCTTGGTGACAGCTGAATACAATGAACAGTGATGAGAGCAGCTAAGGCTAGTGGGAAATGGAGTTCTGACGAAGATGACAATAAGGGGAAGTGAGACCTCTAGTGGCCACCCAGGGAGACACAGAACAGACACCATGACAGTAACAAACTACAAATTGTAATGTAAGAAATAAATATTACATTTTAAAATACTCATTATCAGACTACAGTTACTTTTTGATTATTTACATGACTATATACTATTCACAAAAGTCAATTATTCATAATTGGTAATGATACTTTTTTATCATAATTATTGATTCTCTGATTATTGTTTGATGACGTCCATGTAATCAAATCTATATATTTCACTGTTCAAGTGTTTCATTTTGATAGTTTATTTTAAAATGTATTTATTTTTAATTCAATTAATTTGTACTTTTTTAACATTTTTTAAATTTACATTATTAGCTTTTCATCAACTTATGACTCCCCTGCAGTTCCTTTTTTATTATGTGTAATATTTTATACATTTTCTATTTTTAGTATAGATTTTATAGTTCTATAGAATATAAAAAATAGGTTTTAAAAAAATCCTGCTGTTCCTTCCAAGTTTGTTATGAGATTTTATAATGTTTCTAGTTTTTTATATTTTCTTATACCAATACAACCTTTTTATTCATGATAAATGTTAGGTCAAAAGTCTGAATACATTAATTAAAACTGATAAATTCCATTACTGACTACAATTTTCCCCGATGTGTAATTAGTAACAGATTACAGTTTGTAAGTTTTTACCCAGCACTGTTAGCCACAGTTCAAGCAGCAACGCGATCAGACATTGAACTTTCATTTCTGAACACAGTGTGAGTCATTACACTCATAAAGAGCGAACCACCTCTTTTTATTCTCTTTGAAAATCCACTTTAAACCAGAGTCACGTAGTGCGTGATCTGCCCATAGAGAAGGCGAACACTTCTCAGGGCAGGAGGGCTCTTATTTCGGCACGGATGTGCGGCACCTTCAGAGCACGGCCGACAGCTGTTGTCATGGTATCGACCTCATGGTAGCCTGCTTTCATGAATCTTTACCTCAGTTTGGTGCGTTTGCAGGTTGTGGAGACCCACGCAAATAACCACTAGCATGAGGCCTTAGGGCTTCATATTTGTCTGGGATCTTATTGACTAGCTGATATGCCACCCGGTGTGATATGGGTTTTGAAGCACTAATTATTATGCTACAGAGGTGCTTAGAGATGTGCAAGGGGAGGATTTTTGAGTATATGGCCCTCTAAGAACCACTCATTTAAACACTTCCTCAGTATTTTTGTCTTGCTTTCCAGTATAAATATCTAAACATCAAGATGCATTTACTTGAGAAGCAAGATTACTTAAAATATTAAGTCTTGCTTTCTGAAAAATTCATCAAAATTAAGTGACTTTATGGTTCTAACAAAAAAATTTAAGATTAATTTATATTTATTTGGTGAGTTTGTTTTTCTAACAAATTGAAGGGGAACAGGAAATGGTTTGTTTTTCTGACCCCACTGGCAGTTCATTTTTTTCTTGTCACTTTTGATTAATTTTTCAAAAAACAAGACTTGTTATCTTGAGTTGTTTTGCTTCTCAAGTAATGTTTGAACTGGAAAGCAAGACCAAATAATGATAAAGAAAATCAATTTTTGCAAATTATTTTTGAAAACGGTCCTACTTCCAGTCAAATCTGGCAAAAACTGCCCACTTAGGCAGAAAAAAAAAAAAAAAAAGTCTGTTTGACATGTAAAGAGACTGGCAAGTAAGCAAGTACACAGGTTATTTATTTATTAATTTAATTTTATTTTATTTAATTTTATTTTATTTAATTTAATTTTTTTATTTTTTTTATTTTTTAATTTGTTTTTAGACTGGCAAGTAAGCAAGTACACAGGTTATTTATTTATTAATTTATTTACGGAAGCTCGCTTCTGCTTGTTACTATTATTAAAAATGATTTTTTAAAATATATATATATAATATAAAGAGTTGTTTGTTGGTTTTTTTTATATATAAAAAAGTAAAAGTATAGAAATCGAATTTTTATAAGAAGTAATCAGGTGTGCAATAAGAAACAGAATTATGAGAGAAACTGAACTGCGGAAAAAGTCAGAATCACGAGAATAGTTAAATATAAACTGCGAGAAATAAAATCTGAATTGTAAAAAGAATTGTAAAATTAGAATTGCAAAACAAACTCAGAATTGCAAGAAATAAAACCAGAAACTCTCAATTGTGAGAAATCAAATCAGAATTGCCTGAAAATAAAATCCGAATTGTGTGAAATAAATTTAGAATTGCAAAATATAAACTCAGAATTGTGAGATAAACGAAGAATTCTGAAAAAATGTATACCTCAGTTTTGTTTATATATTGCACTTCTGAATGGCAAGACAAAAAGTCCAAATTAACTTTATTTTCCATAGTATATCTGTATCTGTGCACAGTTTGATTTGTTTGATAATATGCAAAGCAACTTTACAAAAAATGCCTAAAATTGTTTTTTTTCTTCTTGGCTTTCTTGCAATATCTCCCAGATGTGCAAATCTGTCTGTGCATGACTCATAACTACTGAATATGCTAAATACAGTGGTATTTATTATGAAATGAGTATAATGTCTGATAGCTGTCACCTTGGTTACATGGCTTTGTGCGTTCTTATGGAGGCAGAAAAACATTTTGTCGTCTGCAGCCCATGAACTGGTGACCTCCTGCTGCTGTCTGCATGAATTGCCTATGTTCAACATACATCTCAAAGAAGCCATGCAATGCCACTGACTCAGTCTATTCAACCCTTTAATGAAGGCTCACAGTCAACATGAAATCAGAACTGATTCTATAGACTTTCTTAGAGCATGCTTCTGGTCTCATTGTGAACGATTCATTGGCGCATGCTAATTCAAATGAAAAATGGTTATCTTTATAATCTTTCATCAAAACACCTTGCCAACTTTCTTTCTCAGCTTGCATCACTAATCCTTTTACATTTCAGCCCCTTCTCACCAACCACCTCCATACATTCTGTTTAGAGGTGTGTGGATTATAATATTGTGAAATAATCTTATCATTTAAACAAGCTGTTTTCTATTTGAAAATATTAAAAAATGTCTTTTATTCCTGTGATCAAAGCTGAATTTTAAGCATCATAACTCCAGCCTTCAGTTTCATATGATCCTTCAGAAATCATTTTTATATGCTGATTTGTTGCTCGAGAAACATATTACAACTTATTATTATCAATGATGACAACAGTTGTGCTGCTTACTATTTTTGTGGAAGTTATATATTTGATACATTTTAGCGGGATAAATATATCTTCATGGTTCTTTGAATAGAAAGTTCAAAAGAACAGCATTTATTATAGAAATCTTTTGTAACTTTATAATGCCTTTACTGTCACTTTTAATCAATTTAATACACCCTTGATGAATAAAAATATAAATTTCTTTAAAAAGACTCCAAATTTTTCTAAACATTATACTGATACTCCAATACTTAACATGTATTAAGAGGATTGATCTACATATAGAAAAAAATGATTATAAACATTTTTGATATTTCACAAACAAGCTAAATGTGATCAAATTAATTTTAGCAGCCTAGGCTTTTATAATGAAGTTAATATGTTATATAATTGTTGGAAACATAGGCATAACAAAAGTGAGTCTGAGTCAGAGTTATAGTTAACTAAAACTGAAATTAGAATTAAATTAAACATTAAAAAAGTATTTGAAATAATAATTAAAAAAGAAAACATAGAATTGCGGTCATAGGTTGCTATAGACCACCCTCAGCAAGTACTGAGGCTCTTTGCTCTTTAAATCATCATCTATCGAGCTTTGAATTTGGAGAGGTACTTTTAGCCGGGGATTTTAACTTGGATTGGTTGACCTCTATATTTCAGATAGTTTTAAATCTGTCTGTGACTCTTTTAATCTTTCTTAGTTGATTGATAGTCCAACTCGCCCAAACGTCAAGTGCCCTGAAAGGTCCTCTTTACTTGACTTGTTTTTAACTAATGCTCCACACAAATTCTCAGATATAGGTGTGTTTGCAAATGACCTGAGTGATCATTGTACAATTGTGGCAGTTAGGAATGCTAAAATCCCAAAACAGAGGCCACAGATTATTTTAAAAGGGATATGAAGCATTTCTGTGAACAAGCCTTCCTACATGATCTGTTTCATTTTGATTGGAACAAAATCTTATAGATAAAGTAGAATTGGCCTGGAACTAGATAAGCATGCCCCTGTACGTAAATTTAGAGTCAAAGGCCGAAACAATCCCTGGTTTTCTCCTGAGATTTCATGTCTTCTCAAGGATAGGAATGCTGCCTGGTCAAGGGCCAGGAAATCAAAGAGCGATACGGACTGGGTTTATTTTCGGAAACTGAGAAATAGGCTTACATCTCTCATTAAAAAGTCAAAATCAGAGTATTTTGTTAATGAAACTACAAAAAATCTAAATAATCCAAGCAAGTTCTGGAAAATTATTAAAGCCTCTTTTGGAAATATTAGCTGTAGTGAACTACCCCCTCATGTTATGATTGATTCAGGCAAGGTGACTGATAAACAAACAATGTTAGCTTGCTTTAATGAGCACTTTATTTCTTCAGGATCCCTATTTGAATCCTTATGTCCTGCTCCAGGAGAACCCCTCTGACCCTTGTTCACCTTTAGAAAAACAATTTTATATTTCTCCTTTATCACTTATCAAAGTCCATAAAGCCCTTCAGGAATTAGACACAAAAAAGATAATTTAGATCCCTTCTTCTTAAAGCTAGCAGCTGACTTCATTGCGGAACCTTTATCTTATATTTTTAACTTAACAATTGTCGAAAACGACATCCCTAAAGTATGGAAGTCAGCCCATGTTACACCATTACTAAAAGGGGGCGATCCATCTATTTTAAATAACTATAGGCCTATTTCTAAGCTGTGTATTTTAGCTAAACTCCTTGAGCGCCTGGTTGGTGAGCAGCTAAAGGAATTTTTAAATATAAATGATATCTTATCACCTTTTCAATCAGGGTTTAGGAAACAACATAGCACCATATCTGCAGCATTGAAGGTGATAAATGATATTGCTGGGGCATTGGATAATAGGAAAATATGTGCTGTGCTGTGCTGTTTATAGATCTTTCAAAGGCTTTTGATACGGTTGATCACGGCATTCTTGTGAATAGTCTAGTGAGCATTGGCTTGTCTAAGCATTCAGTAGATTGGTTTGCAAATTATTTGTCAGGTAGAACCCAAAGTGTTCGGAAGACTGGTTCTGTGTCTTCATTTCTGCCTATTTCCAAGGGGGTTCCTCAAGGCTCAGTACTAGGGCCCATATTATTTTCAATTTATATAAACAAACTCAAATGCTATGTATCACTTTTATGCTGATGACACTGTTATTTACTGTACTGCATCATCTACTGCACAAGCCCTTGAACTTTTGCAGTCTGCATTCAATACTGTTCAGAACCATTTAAAACAGCTTAAGCTGGTCTTAAATGTACAAAAGTCAAAAATAATGTTATTCACAAACTCAAGACAACTTCCAGTTTCTTCTTCAAGCATCTCAACTTTTGAAGGAAATTAAATTGAGTTAGTTAACAGTTATAAATATTTGGGTGTAATCATTGATTTAAAACTATGTTTCAGAACCCATGTTAGCAATCTGGTTTCTAAGCTTAAGATAAAGCTTGGTTATCTTTACAGATCAAAATCATGCTTATCCATTTGCGCTAGAGAATACCTGGTGATGGACACTTTTCTTCCCATATTAGATTATGGTGATCTAATATATATGAATGCCCTGCCCAATGTTTGAAGAAACTGGATGTTGTGTATCATTGTGCATTACGTTTTTTCAATGGTTGTGGTTATAGGACACATCATTGTATCCTTTATTATAAAGCTAAATGGCCCTCTCTTTTTGTAAGAAGGTACACTCACTGGCTATGTTTCATTTACAAGGCACTTCTTGGACTAGCTCCTACTTATTTGAGTGTCCTTTTAACAAGTAATCATGGCCATTATAGATTACGTTTAAATGATGTACTACACTTGTTGGTACCCCATGTCAAAACAGAATTAGGAAAAAAAGCCTTTGTGTTTGCAGCACCTTCTGCCTGGAACCTTCTTCAGAAATCATTGAAATTGACTACCGTTATTTCTTATAGACAGTTTGTTTCAACTCTGAAGAATGTGGAGCAGGTGAACATTGGTCAGTGTAATTGTTCATAAAGTTATATTAAGCTTTATTCAGCACTGGGTCTTGTGATATATATGTATGTGTATTTGATTTTTTTATTTATTTAGTTTTTTTTATATGTTGGAAACTGTTCCTTATGTTTCTTTTTTTATGCTGCATCTTGGCCAGGTCTCTCTTGTAAAAGAGTTTTTAATCTCATTGAGATTCACCTGGTTAAATAAAGGATAAAAAAAAAAAAATAATAATAAAAAAAATACAATGAAAATAAAAACTATAAAAAAAATCAGATTAAAAATTAAACTGATGCAAAATATTAATAAAAACTGTAGTAGTATTTAAACTATAAAAAAATAATAATAATTAAAAAAAAAACACTGGTCTTGCATTTTAGATATACTGAAATAGTTATATTGAAAAAAAGTCCTGCCTTTTGTTATAATCTCAAAACCACTCAATTACAGAAGTTAAACAGGTGGCCGAACAACATTTCATGCTGACTTGGACGCAAGTTGTGTTTAAAAGCGTCTTTCGTTTGGCAGTGTTTTTTTTTTTCTAAAATATAGGATTATATAAAAGAGTAATTGTTTTTTCCCCCTTCCTTCTCTCTCTCATTGGAATATGTTGATTATATGTCTGTTGTTGTTGTTTTTGCGTTCTATCCTGAATGGATGTTGTGATGTTATTTGTTATATGTAAAAGACTAATAAAAAGTTGATAAAGCGTCTTATGTCTCATCTTCACATGTGTTACAGATCTGTTGTCCTGAATGCGACAGTCTGTGACAGAGCCAGGGATGGAGAGTCAGTTTAGCATGCAGTGCGTTCACTGCCGGCGGCGTCCACACAGCGTGACTAGCTCTGATTTCTGAAAGCCAAATGAAAAGCTCATTTGCCCAGGCAGCAAAAAGTGCCTCGGCGTAGGTGATCTAAGCCTCAGTATATTATTAGTGGTTCCTCTTTCTCGCTCTCAACCTTCTTCACCTACGCAGCTCCGGGTCTCTGCAGGGACCTGCTGCTGGAAGCAGAGCTGATTGTATTGAGGGCTTTGGAGGGCAAAAACTAGCCTAGCATGGGAAAAACTGTCTGGAACTGCTTGGTTGCTTGTGCAAGGGTCACTCCCAAGCACCCAGCTGGATTAACCTGGTCCAGCTCTCAAAATGTAACTACATGGAAATGAGAAGTAAATACAGACTGATATGGAGCTTGGATTCTCAAGGCATATCAATGCTTTTCACGAGAGGGGGAATCTTAAAATAAAACATGTCCAGGTCACATTTCGCCCTCATTCAGATTTTCTTGCACTATGACATTATTTTAATCCCCCCCCCCCCCCAAAAAAAAAAACATTCCCTAATAACCTGTTATGTTTCTAGATCTTTTTTGTAATTCCTATTATTCTTAACAATGATTTTCATTATATTCTCACTTACAACCAGAAAAAAAATAGCATTACAACAAACACTACCATATATTTATTTTACAATTAAAATAGTACAATATATTTACACAGTAACAGGGTTATTATAGTTAATTAAAAATAAAATCAAACTAACTTCAAATAAATGTTATCTGAAATAAATCCACCTAATGTCCAAGCTTTGAATTTACTTTAATCCCACATACTAAAATAACCAAAAGTAAAATTTTAAAATCAGTGCAACATATATATGTATGTATATGTGTGTGTAGAAAAGAAATGTAATGACAAAAACATGACCAAAAAAATAAAAAAATACACGAAAACTGAAAATATAAAGATAAATAAACAATAATTTATTGTCATTTTTTATTTATTTAAATGTTAAAATTAAAATAAAAAAGAAAACAAAAAAAATCTTAAAATAAAAACAAAAATCTAAATATGAATAAAAACTACTGACTCCACAGCAAATAATTAATAATTTGTCATTTTTTATTTTTATATTTTACATTATTTTTAATCTACTCCATTTTATTTTTGCTTGTTTTATATTTGAAAATGAAAACGGACAATATAAAAATAAAAACAGATTCTAAATATTAATAAAAACAATAATAGTATCTCAAGGATAATAAAAAAAAACACTGCACAGAAAATAATTTATTAAAATTTTTGTGTTTAATTTTTTATTATTAAGTATAATTTTTTTATACTTACTTTTTATTATATTTATTTTATTTTGTTTTTATTTTTTATTATTTAATTTTTTTATTTTGCGTTTTATGATGAAATGTGACCAGTTTTCATGTCATTCACACAATACTTACTGCCTCATCTTGAAAACGGCTTGACATTTTATAACACAGAAGCAGAAACATTTAAAGTCAGTGTCTATAAGTCAAGAACGCACCTAGTGTATTTTAACAAATGCATTGTGAAAAATGGAACGAGGATGTTTTTCACACTGCATGGTCATTAATTTACATTAGTCTGCAGCAGAAAACCTGCACAGGTTGTGTTTTTCCTATTGATGTCGAATAAAAATGCATCTTCAGGTCTGTTAACACCTGTTCCAAAATCACAGATGCACGACGCCATGCCAAGCTGCAATTTGTCTCTGTTTGGCCCAAAAGCACAAACACACACAGCAGTCTTGGACATCTGCTTGCCAAGGCTGAACATTCAGACAATGTACAGAATCATTAAATCCACAATGCTCTATTCTCAGACGCTTAAAACTTTCCCAGGAGGGAAACACTTGACAGATGTTAGGTACGCTATTTCTCATATTTATTTTTCAGATTAATATTAGGGTTGCCAAATTTAACACATTAATGTTTCACCTGATTACATTTGTTTAACACTTGACTGCTTAGAATAACTTGGAAAATCTTCCTATTAAGGAATGTGCAATACTTGAAGGTGGATTTGCAACTTGGAAACTTGATTTCAGTGAATGACAGACACATTCAGAAAGGAAATTCAGCAAGTTTTAAGATTAATTGTGTTATACATACATATTTTAAATCTACTGATCCCCTCCAATGATATTCATTGCCATACTTAACATGCACTGTAATTCACATAATATATGATACTTGCAAATCTGTGTGGAAAATGCTGACAGCATGCTCTTCAGATGCCTGCTATAATATATTCCATCCCTTGTCACTCTTTTAGAATATTTGAAGAGGATCTGACACTGACCTTGGTAGCTGTTATTTTGGGTTCAGTGAGTCAGCGGTTCTCTGATTTAATGACAGCGTACTATTCACTAAATAAAGTATCCGCTCTGATGAAGAAACAAACTACTTCTTGGATGGCCTGAGAGTTAGTACAATTTTCATTATTGGGTGGACTATTCCTTTAAAATGCTGCTTGTGTAGGCAGCTCACTAACAGAATCATCGACATGGTGAAAGTCACATCCATTTAGTGCTGATATTTGCTTTTGGACTTCCTCTGACTGGCTCTTTTGAGAATGGGCTTACTCTGATTTGAAAACTTTACTCTTCAAACTTTATTGTGCAAGTGCAGACTTCCAGCACCTACCAACCACAATAATTTCTATGCATTTCAAACAGAGCCTAAATTAGCACCAAACGCACAAACCACACGGCGTATAACACTAGCGTCTGGTGAGAGTCGCGAGCGTCTTGGAGGTGAGAGCTCAAGAGAGCGAGGCCCTGATTAATCGAGTGGCAGTGGAGTGCGCTGAAGGGCTGTTCAGAACAGTCTACCTACTTGAACAACTCGAGCTGATTACAATAATCAAATAAAAATCTGAAATAAATAATTGCTCTGTTCGCCGGTATGTGAAGAGTGCTCTGCACGACTCTAGGGGAAGTGATCTTGAAACAACATCTTAGATTTTGCACTGACTAACAAAAACTAGCTATATTCATTAGTGATGTCTGAAAATTCTAGATATAGTTAACTATTTTTTTAAAACACTTTTTTATTGATGGTGGACTTGCTATTTATATTTTATAACAAAAAAAATTGGATTTAGTAATATACAATAATATACAAGTAAGTTTTATGTTTACACACATACACACACACACACACACACACTTCTTTAATGAGATTCTCGCAGTAGCAAACCGGTCATCAAGTTAATGAACATGTGTTTAATTTTAAGATCACAGCTTGCAAGAAAAAATGAAGCTCTTCTAGAGATTCTCCCAGCAGGAATCACTCGAGCGAGATGCTGATCATTTGAATAGGAAAAGGCAATAAAATCAGAATGTAATCACTGGAGTGATCTACATCACAGGTCAATTAACTGCATCATCACGCCGAGAAAAAAGAGAGAGTGAAAATCTTCATTCTAGAGTGTTCTATAACATTTTTGGTGGGAAATACGACATTCGGGGAAAGAACTATACTCCGTTTCTTGCCATTATCTTTATATTTGGCTCAAACCTATAGTATAGTATTTAAAAAAAAGATAACTTTGTCTTTTTTCCTATCATTTTCACTTACATCTCACAATTTTTTTTCCACAGTTCTCTATTTATATATCAGATTTCTGTCTTTTTGTCACAATTCTAAATTTATATCTCAGAATCTTCTCACAATTCTACATTCCTATCTCAGAATTTTCTTTTTCCCCTTAACAATTCTATATTAAATTGCACATTTCTGTCTTTTTATCCCATCCCCATTTTTATTCCATAGCTTTGTTCTAGTGTTGCTATAGCTAAAATGAGTTTGCATTGTGCTCCTCACTGTAAACGTGTATACTGTGCTGCTATAAAAACTCTTCTAAAAGTAAATAAGCACAAAATGAGCTTGTGTGAGATCTCGATTTCTAGCTTGGTTAAGCATCTGCATATGCTGATGTGAAGTGCAGCTCAAGCTTACACTAGTTGCTCTACATTTGCATGTTTTTTTGCACTTCATAGGTTTCACTAACTGAGAGACTGCTCGGTTTCCCCACATGCTGTTCTCCCTATAATTTTATGGATCATTTAATGACATGCTAATTTTCATCACTACATAATCAGTGCGACATGTATTGTAATTTGATTACATTACTTAAGGGTAGTTTTTCTGTATTCATCAGTAAAATGTGCAATTGTTCCGTGTCTGATCTGGCTGTGAGCACCTGTTTATGAGTTTATGTGATAAGCGTTTGCATGGAAATCATGTCGATGGCTTTACCTCACATGAATAATGTGGAGAATCTCATGAAGCATTTCTGTTCTTCATGTTACTTTGTACTGACCATGTTCTTTTGATTCCTTCAAACACACACAAAAACACTTCACTTAACATTAAAAGTTATATTCCATATAAGTGACACAGCGTTCATGTTGTTCACTATTATGCAGTACATACTTATGCTAAAAAAAAGCCTTTTGCTTATCTAAGCATAATTAAATAAGTGTCATTAAAAACAGTCTAATCCAAAAAAAAAATTATAATTTGTCTGCATAAATACTGACTTAAGTTATTATAGTTCAAATTAAAGGCATAAAAAAGTTTTTGACATTGCAAATTAAAGATGTTAAATGATTAATCATAGCCTATGGTTTGAGCATTTTATGATTCTCTAAAACTTGTAATATGCTGACCAGCAGTGCTAGTTAGTTAGTTTGTCCTATTGTGACACATGCTGCAGAAGTAGTTTATATATAATGGATATTTTTAGCAACATGGACATTTATTTGCTTGTATGCATCTACACTTATGTATTGTTCTATTTTGAGGTCACACATTCAGTTTCGACACAAACTTTCAGACTTAGACATGAAGATAAGGGTGATGTTTACTGTCCGCCAGTATTCATCTGGGTGTAAATCTGTCCCGTTTCAAACTGATAACACTGCACAATTTTCAGGGGCAACAGAACAAGACTTTACTTCAGTTTACTGCTTAACTTAAAGTGCACTACAGTTTAAAAATTACTTTTTTCTGCTCACCAAAGCTGCATATATTTATCAAAAATAGAGTAAAAGCAGTATTGTGAAATATTATTACAATTTCAAATAACAACTTTCTATTTGAATATATTTTTTAATATGTCGTTTATTTCTGTGATCATTACTCCAGTCTTCAGTGTCACATGATCCTTCAGAAATCTACTCTAGAAACATTTTTTTTTATTATTATTATCAATGCTGAAAACAGAATATTTTTGTGAAAATGGTGATACATTTTAAGCACTACTTGATAAATATAAAGTTCAAAAACATTTATTTGAGATAGAAATCTTTTGTAACATTATTAAGGTCTTCACTGTCCCTTAAATAATAATCCTGCTCTACACTCATGTACACTTTACAGCCTCCTGATTGCTAGCAGACATGAGAAAGCAAGTGCTGCTGTTGATTCCATCAAGTTTCATTTCCATGTGGTGATTAAGACTCTATAGTTCAGAGTTCACACAAGCACCTGCTATTCATTTACTCGTCTTCTGTTCCTACATGCTTGAATGAACTCATTTACATTCTCCCCTTCCCCTCAAACATCCCAAAAGGTTAAAAAAAAAAAAAAAAAAAAAGTTATGGACATTTTTCTCAGTGAAAGGGGCATAAGTCACTCCTTTCAGGATCAAAATAGAAAGTGTCCACCTGCCAAAAAACTTCTCTTTTCCCCAATGATGGATCACATTCTAAATTTGACAGGAGAAATAAAGTGTTCATCCCTCACTTTTGGCCTCTTCTTCTGCTTTTATCTTTTATT